>NW_027045271.1:0-108000 GCF_963576615.1 Watersipora subatra
ACACACGGATACACAATCACATAGAAACACAACCACATAGATACACAAACGCGCAGATACACAAACACGCGGATACACAAACACGCAGATACACAAACACACAGATACACAACCACAAAGGCACAGACACACATGCACAGACATGCATAGACTCACACACAGAGACACACATAGAACCACACTCAGGCAATAAACAGACACGCACTCAGCACACATACACAAAGAAACACGCTTGCGCACATACATTGCACCATGCACCGATACATACATGAAGATTGATAGATCAATCTTTGCAACAACATTCACGTTTATGAAACCTATATATAAAAAATAATATCTAACACAAACGCACATATGGAGATACATGCACACAAACCCAGATACACAAACACACAGATACACAAACACAGAGATACACAAATACACAGATACACAAACACACAGATACACCAAACACACAGATACACAAACACTGGCACACACACAGATTCGCACTCAGAAAGAAACATAGAAACACACTCAGTCAATAAATAGAGACAAACTTGCATGCACACAGTCACACACACACACACACACACACAGTCACACAAAATAACAGTCACGCACAGACAACCGTGCGCATACACACGCTTCCACACACACAAAATCCCACCAACACGCATGAACCCAGACACACTTATCTACCCAGATAATTATGTACCAGTAAGCGCAATAGATTTGATTCATTCATCATTCGCAAAATGCTATATTGAAAGTACACAGTAGCAGCTTGACAGCGGTCTTACATAGTAGCAGTTTGATAGTCTTAACCCTTTCACTGCCATAGATGTACAAATTTAGCTATCGACTTAGTGCCAGCCATTTTAACAAAAGTTGCCGATATTGCTTCACGATATGTATACAATATTTTTTTCAGTTTCAAACACTATCCAGAACATTTTTGTAACATAATTTATTTTGCCAACATTTTAACTAACCCTTCTATGCAAAAAATCCAATGTATATATACTTTGTGCGATGATCAGTACGAAGCTAAGACGATCCTTCACAATGTTCTTTGCTCTTATAAAACTATTACTTTCACCACTACCAGTCACTCTTGCTACTTTAATTATCTGAATAATCACAAAAAATATAAATCTGAACTGGCTATAACATCATAAACATAATCAATTACCTGTTTTCTAACTCGGGCAGTTATTAGCAAAACTTACACAAAAATTGTTTGTTTTTAGGTTAGTAGTTCTGAAACAAAAGTTTAAATTGCTTCGTTATATTAGGCTAAATTTAAAGAGATATCTTCCGACAACATTTTCAATACCATGAAAGTACTCAAGACCCTGGGTTATGTTGTCAATGATTTTAATGATAGTCACGCAGACACAGACAGAAACACATTAATAAACGTGATAATAGCAGCGGAGACCCACACCCATAAACACAGAGACACATTCAGATGAACACAACTTGCACAGACACACACACATATACATGCTCAAACAAACAAATGTATACACATACAGGCACACAAAAAAGACAGAAATACACTGCCAGACACCAACAAGCGTGCGTGCAGCAACACACTCACACAGCCAGACATCAACAATTGCACACAACTACAGCCAGACACCAACAAGTGCACACAACTACAGCCAGACATCAACAAGCACACAAACACGCAGCCACAGACACCAACAAGCACACAAACACACAGCCAGACACCAACAAGCTCACCCACATAGCCAGACACCAACAATCGCACACACAGACACACACAGCCAGGCACCAACAAGCACACACACACGCACCCACAGACACCAACAAGCACACAAACACACAGCCAGACACCAACAAGCACACAAACACACAGCCAGACACCAACAAGCTCACCCACATAGCCAGACAACAACAATCGCACACACAGACACAAACAGCCAGACACCAACAAGCACACACACACACAGTCTTGTAAACGCATGCAATTGGGGACGCGATATTTTTACCATCACTTTGAGGACAATTTTCATCTATCATTGAGAGCTTTAAAAAACAACATATTAAAACATTTTTTGTTGGGTTTACAAATGCACTGATTTTTGGAGCTGTCATCTTATCCGTTTTTCAGTTATAGCCCGTGAGAATTTAACACTAACTTTGGGGACTTCACCTCACACACATGTATGAATTTTTTATCTAATAAACGGGGACTTTTGCATAGAGAAGATAACTCTGGCTTATTTTTGTTTTTTTCAACCATTTTGGAGTTGTCGGTATGTGATATTCTTCCCACACTTTCGTAAATGTGCTTGTAAAAGTTATCCATCACTTAATTTTGTCCTCAAATATCAACTTAGAAGTTTAATAGTTCTTTATTAAACCTATTTAAAGTACTAATTCTACACATGTATGGTGCGCAAAGGTTGAATCGACCTGAGACTTTTATGTTTATTAATAAATTCAGTGTAATCAATTGCTTCACAGAATTTATGGTGATCCGTTCAAGTTAAGGTTTTGAATTGCAAACAGCCAGGCCAAGGTTGCAGGCTGATGTCTATCTAGATTTACGACTTTTCAACATTTAACGCGAGTATGTTCAAGGTAAACATTTTAACATAGTTTTCATAGAACTCTTAAGCCCTGAGATCTGGGCAACAAATTTAATTACTATAATCGATAAAGTATTTTGCTACATCTCATTTTTATCGCTACCAAGAGCAGCCATCAGAAAATTTACATTGCGCGATCATGAGTTAACTTTTTTAAACAAAAGTAAAAATGACCAGGCCAGCAAATGTGAGTAATTTTGTTAAAATCAGGAAGCCAAATAAATTTGGATATAGTTAATTTTAGTTGTACTTTTCTGTTTGGTTGCACATGATGATTATCACTTTCAATTTAAATTTTTGCGCAACTCCTTTGTTTGTAAGCCATGCATAAAAAGCCAAGCATAGACGGAGACATATTAGAATCAAGCTTTGGAAATGAAGCATTGGTATCTCCAATATGCCTAATGTAAGCCCAAAAACCTTTACCTTATAAAAATATCTTTTTGTTTAATAAATCGTGTTATCCGTACCAAAAATTTGCCTTCTATTACATTTTCCTAAAAATATATTGAGTTGCCCATCTTTGCAAAAGCCATACATTTAACTGTAATCTATTCAAATGTTTAATAACAAGATTGACTCAATTTTTAGTGCAGATATGATCAAAAGTTTGCAAAATATTTTAACCATTAGCTTGGGAGTGTTAAATAAATACTATCACTGCACACACTGATTTGAGCTATCTCGGTACTATTGAAATAAACTTTGTTCAATTTGAAGGCGTGTACGTCATCCACATTACGTATGATACTACAGTCAATGTTTTTTGAAGTAATTGGCCAGTTATTGGAACTGCAAACCATCAAAAATAGTCTCAAATATGTTGTCATACAATTTTTCTGATGTATGATGTAAACATAAAACAAAAGTGTCTTTGTATTAGTATACAAGTATATTCATTATTTAGGTACAATTGACCAACTATTATAAGTGCACACGATATCATAAATTCTCTCAATGCTAGTCTAATAGGGAATCTGTACTTTTCACCCTCAACTATTTAGAGGGCAATTTGAGCACAAGGGAATGTTTGGTACTTTAATCAGCAAGTTTGTAACCATTAGTTTAACAAATTAGTAGAAATATTATTGAGAAAAGATATCCCTATATTGGTTGTAGAAAAATTATCGCAGGTGTTTATGATATTTTTACCATTGATTTGGGGACACTGACTGATTATTTTATTTCATATCACAGTCATCATCATTCCTAATACCATTGCTGCAAGATGTTCCAAATTTAATGCCAGAGTATAAACCCCAATGAATATACTTCTTAAGCAGTTTCCTGAGCACATTGACCAATTAGAACAAAAAAGCACAGTCATTCATAGAATATGTCAACACCATTGCAACAATATGTCCCCAATTTGATGGTAAAATTATTCTCACAGGTGTGTATGATATTTTAACCATTGATTTGGGGACATTGACTGACTATCTTATTCTATATCACAGTTAAGATCATTCCTAATACCATTGCTGCAAGATGTTCCAAATTTAATGCCAAAATATCAACCTCGATGAATATGCTTCTTAAGCAGTTTCCTGAACACATTGAACAATTATAACAAAATAACTCAGTCAGTCATAGAATATGTCAACCTCATTGCAACGATATGTCCCAATTTGATGGTAAAATTATTCTCACAAGTGTGTATGATATTTTAACGATTCATTTGGAGACATTGACTGATTATCTTATTTGATATCACAGTCATGAATATTTCTAATACCATTGCTGCAAGATGTTCCAAATTTAATGCCAAAATACCAACCTCAAAAATATGCTTCTAAAGCAGTTTCCCGAGCACATTGACCAATTATAACAAAACAACACAGTCAGTCATAGAATAGGTCAACACCATTGCAACGATATGTCCCCAATTTGATGGTAAAATTATTCTCACACGTGTGTATGATATTTTAACCATTGATTTGGGGACATTGACTGATTATTTTATTTGAAATCACAGTCATCATCATTCATAATACCATTGCTGCTAGATGTTCCAATTTTAATGCCAAAATAGCAACCCCAATAAATATGCTTCTAAAGCAGTTTCCCGAGCACAGTGACCAATTATAACAAAACAACACAGTTAGTCATAGAATATGTCAACTCCATTGCAGCGATATGTCCCCAATTTGATGGTAAAATTATTCTCACACGTGTGTATGATATTTTAACCATTGATTTGGGGACATTGACTGATTATTTTATTTGAAATCACAGTCATCATCATTCATAATACCATTGCTGCAAGATGTTCCAATTTTAATGCCAAAATATCAACCCCAGTAAATATGCTTCTAAAGCAGTTTCCCGAGTACATTGACCAATTATAATAAAACAACACAGTCAGTCATAGAATATGTCAACACCATTGCAACGAAATGTCCCCAATTTGATGGTAAAATTATTCTCACACGTGTGCATGATATTTTAACCATTGATTTGGGGACATTGACTGATTATTTTATTTGAAATCACAGTCATCATCATTCATAATACCATTGCTGCAAGATGTTCCAATTTTAATGCCAAAATATCAACCCCAATAAATATGCTTTTTAAACAGTTTTCTGAGCACATGGACCAATTATAACAAAACAACACAGTCAGTCATAGAATATGTCAACACCCTTGCAACGATATGTCCCCAATTTGATGGTAAAATTATTCTCACACGTGTGTATGATATTTTAACCATTGATTTGGGGACATTGACTGGTTATCTTATTTGATATCATAGTCATGAATATTCCTAATACCAAAATGCTGCTAGATGTTCCAAATCTAATGCCAAAATACCAACCTCAAAAATATGCTTCTAAAGCAGTTTCCCGAGCACATTGACCAATTATAACAAAACAACACAGTCAGTCATAGAATATGTCAACACCATTGCAACGATATGTCCCCAATTTGATGGTGAAATTATTCTCACACGTGTGTATGATATTTTAACCATTGATTTGGAGACATTGACTGATTATTTTATTTGAAATCACAGTCATCATCATTCATAATACCATTGCTGCTAGATGTTCCAATTTTAATGCCAAAATAGCAACCCCAATAAATATGCTTCTAAAGCAGTTTCCCGAGCACATTGACCAATTATAACAAAACAACACAGTCAGTCATAGAATATGTCAACTCCATTGCAGCGATATGTCCCCAATTTGATGGTAAAATTATTCTCACACGTGTGTATGATATTTTAACCATTGATTTGGGAACATTGACTGATTATTTTATTTGAAATCACAGTCATCATCATTCATAATACCATTGCTGCAAGATGTTCCAATTTTAATGCCAAAATATCAACCCCAGTAAATATGCTTCTAAAGCAGTTTCCCGAGTACATTGACCAATTATAATAAAACAACACAGTCAGTCATAGAATATGTCAACACCATTGCAACGAAATGTCCCCAATTTGATGGTAAAATTATTCTCACACGTGTGTATGATATTTTAACCATTGATTTGGGGACATTGACTGGTTATCTTATTTGATATCACAGTCATCATCATTCATAATACCATTGCTGCTAGATGTTCCAATTTTAATGCCAAAATATCAACCCCAGTAAATATGCTTCTAAAGCAGTTTCCCGAGTACATTGACCAATTATAATAAAACAACACAGTCAGTCATAGAATATGTCAACACCATTGCAATGATATGTCCCCAATTTGATGGTAAAATTATTCTCACACGTGTGTATGATATTTTAACCATTGATTTGGGGACATTGACTGGTTATCTTATTTGATATCACAGTCATGAATATTCCTAATACCAAAATGCTGCTAGATGTTCCAAATCTAATGCCAAAATACCAACCCCAAAAATATGCTTCTTAAGCAGTTTCCCGAGCACATTGACCAATTATAACAAAACAACACAGTCAGTCATAGAATATGTCAACACCATTGCAATGATATGTCCCCAATTTGATGGTAAAATTATTCCCACATGTGTGTATGATATTTTAACCATTGATTTGGGGACATTGACTGATTATTTTATTTGAAATCACAGTCATCATCATTATTAAAACCATTGCTGCTAGATGTTCCAATTTTAATGCCAAAATATCAACCCCAATAAATATGCTTTTTTAAACAGTTTTCTGAGCACATTGACCAATTAGAACAAAAGAACACAGTCAGTCATAGACAATGTCAACACCATTGCAACAATACGTCCCCAATTTGATGGTAAAATTATTCTCACAGGTGTGTATGATATTTTAATCATTAATTTGGGGACATGGAACAATTATTATGTGTGAAATCACAGTCATGAACAATCTAAAAACCGTTGCTGTAAGATGGCCGTTATTTGACAGCCAAATATCTCAGACATGTTTACGCTATTTTAAACATTTGTATGGTCGCATTAACCAATTCTGATAAAAGAATGTACAGTTTTAAGCCATGTAAATTCATCATGCCAAGATGTCTCAATTTGATGACAGAACTATTATCACATGTGCATATGACTTTACAATTTTTTGTAAGTTCACTTACAGTCACTAATCATTTCAAAGCATTTGGGCTGTGGTAAAATCTCTCTAATTTAATGGCACAAATATCACAGCAAGTTTTTGTTATATTTGAAACATTAGCTTGAAAAAATTGATCTATAATGGTAAGTGCACACTTATTCGTTAACCATCTTAAAGCGAATGTGTGAGAAGATTTCACCAATTTTGTGGCAAAACTATTATTGCAACTGTGAATGATATTGCTTCCATTAGTTTGAAACATTGACCAATTATTACCAATCTACACGCAGTGATCAAGCATCTCATAGCTATTGTGACAAGATGTCCTTAAATAGATGCTAAGATACCATCACCAGTGTTTATAATTATGTAACTATTCTGGGAAGTTGGCCAATTGATGCAACTCCGCTCACAGTCATACAAATATGTATAAACAAATATGTAGAAGTCATATGTAATAAAATGTCCCTAATGCCTGCTCCATTATCTCCACAAAGCGTGTATGATTTTTTAACCATTTGCTCGGGGATATTGAGCAATTATTACAAAAGCAGTTTGAGTGATATAGCATATCAACGCCATTGTGATATGTTGTTGCTAATTTGAAGGTTCCAATATAACCACGAGTTTGCATAACCTTTTAACCATTGGTTTGAAATAATTGTCAAAATTTACTGGTGCATGCATAGTATTAATTCATATCAAGGATGTTATAAAAAGTTTCCTTCAGTTTGTTGTTACATTTGATGACAAAGAATAAAATATTTCTAATTTGGAAAGACGAATACCCCAACAAATACTTATTATATTACAACCATTAGTTTCGAACATTACACAATGATTATAAGAGCAGAATTAGTCGCCACCAATCTCAAAACATTTGTAATAAGATTTTCCCAAATCGATGGTAAAAATATCAGTGCATGAACATTTGCTTGTATGGCCATTGGTTTGAAAACATAAAGCAAATCTCATAACTGTACATACAGTCATAAAATTTCTCAATGCTATTTCAATAACTACGAATATTATCAAAACCATTCATTAAAATACAACCATTACTTTTAGAATATTGATGAATTAATTAATTATACTTTCATCCGTGAAAAATTCATTGAACACATATCCTCATTTCGGTTTCGGAATTATTATCATTGGTGTGTATGCCATATAACCTATTAGTTTGGGATTTTTACTAAATCTTGTACGAAAATTATTGGGTGTAATAAAATATATTTATTTGTTTCAAATATTAGCATGATATAAACTATTGAGCCTATAATTGGCACACGTGAACAAGACAACAACACTAATGCAATACAAATATAATATAATTTGTGTACAGCTAAAAGACAATATTGCAACTAAAGGTGAATTGCTGTCTACTAAGTAGATATTTGCCAGATTATTTTCAGAACCTGTGAAACAGAATACAACCTTTCAAACACATTTCACTTGCTATGCCTGTTTGGCTTTTAATTCATATTGAAGTTTTTAAAAATAAAAATAGACAGTAACTATCAAATTCTTTAAGTATTTAATAAAATTTTAAGTATAACATTTCAGTGTGAAACCTTCGGCCATGTTTTACTAAGTCAGTATTGTTTATGATGATAATCATCTATGTGAGCAACAACTAATAATATGAAATATTTTGAAAAGGTGATTCGTCGTTACCGTTAACTGTTGTTCACTTTATTTTGTCGATTCAAGACGCGTGGCATAATTCTTTGGCAATTGTGCAGTAAGTTGATAGATCGTGAAAGCTGTTTAGATTGGCAAATATGTACGCATGTCTTTAAAAAATGGGCATAGTGGAAACCATGTGATATAAAATAAAAGTGAGCATGACTATCTGATGTTGCAAATAAAGTTTAAAATCTTGCGCCTAGGTAGAATCTTGACAAATTATTTGCAGTGTATGTGAGATTTACAAGCAACCATTTTATTAACAACATGTCTTACTCACTGAATCTGCTTTGTTTCTAGCTAACCATAAATCCTTGCACAGAATAGGATATTATAGAATGGAATAGACAGAAAATATTAAATTCATTGAATATTTGAAAAGTGTATACGCTATTGAGCACAAACTTTATGAGAGTTTAGGATTTTATTTGTCTTTGATGTAGTGTACAAGCATAAAATGTTATAATCTTGTTATTGTGCATGAGCAGTACTGAATTTTACTGATTGCATTATTGAATAAGTTTCTTTGTTCTCTAAGTTTAATTGGTGCTACTTCAATATTACATAATCATAAGCAGAACACCACATGTTCAATGTATGACAGGCAAAGTTTCAGCAGTGATAAACATGTTGGCTCAGAAAAATCTCAAACAGCGCAGAAAGTTTATCAATGCTGCGAGACTTTTTCAAAGCAATTATTAATAAAAAGGGGTGGCTATATACATGTATGAGCTACGCAAAGTAAAGTAAGATGAGTTTTCCAATCTTTAAAACTATATGTAAGCTTTCCAACAAAAGTAGTCAACGGCCAGCTATAGAATATTTCTAAAAAAAAAGGTTAGTTCAAATTAGCGATCCCAATAGAACAATAAGTAGGTTATTGCACTATTGCTATTGCTATCTAAAATTATTTTGTTACAATGCAATTTCTAAAAAGACTTGTGTAGTTTTTTAAACAAAATTACAAATTGACAAAACAGGAATTTTGGCTCGTGAGCTTCCTTGAGTAAAAGACCAAAAGTAATAACTTTGTCAGCAGTAATAAAAACAGTTGACAAGGATCTTCAGGCAATTTTGCAAGTGTGCTTTTGCGAATTTTCAACAAGGGATCTACCAGTTGGTAATTATTGGTGCTCAACACAAATTTTTGTTTAATTTTGTATCTAAATTTTCAGAAATATTTTTGCAAATTGGTATCATTCCTGCAGACCTTTTATTATTGTGAATTTTATAAGCAATTATCAGCCTCTCTTGCTTCATATAAAATTAGCATTGTAATTAAAACTGTTAAATATTTTTCAGTGTAGTATGTTATGGAGAGCATATCTTAAGAGAACAAATTTCTTCTCTGGATGAGAGACTGTGTAAAAGTCGCAAACCATATAATCTTATTATTGCCTGCGAGTAACCGTATTGCATAACTTGCTTTGTTCTATTAATAGATCTTGTTGCTGTTTGATGTTGCATCATGATTACCCGGGCCCTTGCTGCTTAATGTTTAGCAGAAAATAAGTGGAAAGTAATAATATTTACTTGGTTCAGGAGATTCTCTAACAACACTGAAAGTATACCAAAACGACGGATATTAAACAAAAATTATTAGAAAAACAACGGCACTAGAAAACAACTTAGCAATAATCGCTCACTATTAGAGTTCTTGCTGTGCAAGCCGTTACATCAACCGAACTATCTAATGTGATGCAAAAGAAAAAAACTTTGTGAGTGTGATATTCCAACAATCAACCTTGAGAATCATGCATTTTGAGTTTAAAAGATTTTTCCAATTGCGATTTAAATTAAAAACTAAAGCAAATCAGTAAATACATGACTTCAAGCCTTCCATAGTTGGGGGTGATATAATTCTATTGTCTATCATAATTTTCTTCTGGTATAAGTTGCTCATGGTTAAATTGCATATAAATTGTCAAAATAATAAATTTCTCTTGAGAAATTGAAAAAGGTTTCATAAGAAAGATCCTTCATATTTGTTTTAAAATATAACTGTTCAACTCTTTTTAAATTCGATAGTCTGATTAAAGAATTAATTTGTGTTCCATATTACAGGTTGTTTTTCATAATGTTATCAAATAAATCATTTGACAATATTGCCCTATGTCAGTATAGCGTATGATAATAGTAGTCTATGGGAACAACATCAATTTAGATGAAACATTTTAAAAATATGATTTGTGTTGATTGTTAGCTTTTGTTCATTTTATTTTTTCTATTTAAGACGCATATGATAACTCTTTGGAAACTATGCAGTGATTTGATGCACTGCGAAAGCTGTTTAGATAGGCAAATATGTACGCATTTCCTTAAAAAATGGGCTTAGTGAAAATCATGTGATCTGAAATGAACGTGAGCATGACTATCATTAATCCAAAACAAATGTAATATTTCCTGTTTGAGGCTAGCTAGGTGATGTTGCAAATAAAGTTTAAAACCTGGAACCTGGGTAGATTCTTAAAAACTATTTGCAGTGTCTGGAGATTTTGAAGCCACCATAGCATTTACAACATGTCTCACTTGCTGAGTCTGCTTGCATTTTAGCTAACCATAAAGCTTTGCGCAGAATAAAATTCTGTAGAGCAAAGTAGACAGAAAATACTAAATTCATCGAATATTTGTAAATTGTATATGCTAGCAAGAGCAAACTTTATGAGAGTAAACATTTGATTTGTCTTTGATTGGTGTATAAAGCATCGAATGTTATAATCTTGTTATTGTATATGACCAGCAGTACTGAATAAGTTTCTTTGTTCTCCAGATTTAACTCCTGCTTCTTTGATATTACATAATCATAAGCAAGACACTACAGGCTCAAGGTATGACAGGCAAAGATTGAGAAGCGATAACATGTTGGGTCAGACAAATCGCAAACAGCATCAAAATTTCACTAATGCCGTGAGACATTTTCAGAGTAATTATGGAAAAAAGAGCAACTATCAGTAACACAAAGTACAATTAGATGGGTTTTCCAAACATTGAAACTGTAGATAAAATTTACAACCCAAGTTGTCAATGACCAGTTATAAAATAATTCTCATAAAATTGATTAGTTCAAATTAGCAAACACAATAACAATAGAACAATAAGTAAATTATTGCACTATTGATATCTAAAATTAGTTTGCTACACTGCAATCTATAAAAAATTCTTGCGAATGTCAAATAGGATGTTTCCATGTGAAATATTTGACAACATTGATCTATGTCTGTATAGTTTATGATAACAGTGATCTTTGTGTGCAACATCAATTCAGATGTAATATTTTGCAAATATGATCCGACTTGATTATTACCGGTGGTTCACTTTATTTTCTCTATTTAAAACATATAACATTACTCTTTGGCGCCTGAGCAGTAATTTGATGCATTTTGAAAGCTATTTATATTGGCAAATAAGTACGCATTTTCTTAAAAAGATTGGCATAGTAAAAACCATGTGATTTAAAGTGAACGTGAACATTAGTATCAATAATACAAAACAAATACAATTTGTTCTGTTTGAGGCTAACTGGGTGATATTGCAAAGGAAGTTCAAAATCCCGCGCCTAGGTAAATTATTGACAAATTATTTGCAGTGTCTGTGAAATTTACAAGCTACTATTTTATTAAAAACATGTCTCACTCACTGCATCTGCTTGGTTTTTAATTAACAATAAAGCCTTGTGCCAATAGAATATTATAAAATGGAGTAAATGAAAAATAATAAACTCATTGAATATTTGTAAATTGTATATGCTATTGAGCACAAATTTTATGGAAGTAAACATCTTATTTGTCTTTGATTTGGTGTGTAAAGCATCCAATGTTATAATCTTGTTATTACAGATGACCAGCAGTACTGAATAAGTTTCTTTGTTCTCTATATTTAACTTGTGGTTCTGCGATGTTACATAATCATAAGCGAGACACTACAGGGTAAATGTATGACAGGCAAAGGTTGAGAAGCGATAACACGTTAGCTCAAATAAATCTCAGATAGCACGAAAATTTTACCAATGCTGTGAGAGTTTTTTAAAGTAACTATTAAAAAAACAATCAACTATGACCAACAAAAAGTTAAAAAGTCGGTTTTTCAAACATTAAAATGTAGGTAAGCTTTCTAACAGAAGTAGTCAATGGCCAGCTATAGATTAATTCTCATAATACTGTTTACTTCAAATTAGGAATCACAATAACAATAGCACCATAATTAAATTATTGCCCTATCGCTATTGATATTTAAAAATAGTTTGTTACAATGCAATCTATAAAAAATAATTGCAAAGTTTTAGGAACAAAATTAAAAATAGCATCTACTATAGATTTACAAATACTACAAATAGATCTACTATTTGGTATTTTCTGGTGATCAACAGAATTTTTGGTTTCATTTTGTGTTTTAATTATAAAAAATGTTTTTCTTTATGTTGGTCTAACTTCTTTAGATTTTTTATTGTTGTGAATTTTTACAAATAGGTAGCAGCCTCTCTTGCTTTATATAAAACAAGCAGATTGCCCGATTTTGCATGGGTAATAAAAATGACGGTTTTAAATAAAGCTTTGTTTTATTTCTGCGTACTGCATTTATTTCTGTGTACTGTTTATATATTTGTGTAATTCATACTGTGCCTGTTTCAGTCCTACTACAGCTCTCTACTGATTGCAATATTCTTGCTTAGCATATCAATCAAGCTTATGCGAGAGTCATGTAAGTTATGCATTGTTATGTTAAAACAATGCCTACTTGTTATAAATAAACATACAATAAAAGACAAAAAGACGCTGATATTTATATATAGATTTTCAGTATGCATTGCTTATTTGCTGAGACGTTAGCTAAGCGCATTTGGCTTTGTATCGTATAACAAACAAAGTTTCATGCATTCACTGAACCGTATTAGGCTCTTACATATATACATTACTGAAATCCAGCTAAAATTATATATGATGAATACTACAATAAAATTAAAAAATTTTTTATCTTTTGCATTCCCATGAACGAAGTAGTAATAAACATTAAAAAAATCATTCATGTCGACGATTATTTGCGTTCAGTATTTCATACCCATTTAACACCCCAAAAAATCTTTTTATTGTTTGCGAGTATACAAAAAAACTTTGTATACTTAACTTTTTGCCAATTTCATGTGCTCGGTCGACAATTTCATGTGCAATTTCATGTGCACACTTTCATAATTATGCTATTAAAAGTTATGCATGACTTCATTTCTACTTCAAACTCAGTTCAAAAGTTCTATAGTTGTCTATGAAATCTTTGTTGAGTAATAAATATACATATTATGACACTTTTTTAATTTACTTTTAGGAACTATTAATTCTACACATGTATGATGTACAAAGGATAACTCAGCATTAGGCCATTAGCGATTGGCATAAACAGACAACAAATTTAATTACGTTACTGAATTAATTTTGTTGCCGTATCTCGTTTTATACTGCTAGCAATGCCAGTCATCAACATATTTACATTGCGTCAGCATGAGTTAACTATTATAAACAAAAGTAAAAAAAACAAGTGAGGTGATGACAAGCACTTTTTCAAAAATCCAAAAGCCAAAAATAATTAAATATATTCATTAAATGTTGACACTGCTGCTTAGTTTTACACATTGATAACCGCAATTGATTAAACTTGAAACTTGTATAATTCCATTGTTTTCAAGCCATACATAAAAAGCAAGCATAGGGACATAGGAGTTAAATTACAATCAAGCTTTAGATAAAAATATTGGTATTGTCAACATACTCAATATAAACTTGATGAAATATATATATTTTCTAAAACAACTATAAGTATTTTCAATGAGGAGCGATAAATGTATGGCAGAATTTTCTATCTAGCTATTTCATTCTCAAAAGATATACTACCTTGTCAATCTTTGTAATTGACTCTGATCTTTTAGTAGCAACGAAAGTTTTTTAAGACTATGTGAAATTAACCTGAGATTTTATGCAGCTATAACCTATGTAAGAAATGTACGTAATGAATTCAAACAAATCTTTTGAATAAAAAAGCGCAATTTTTTTTAATTGCGTATAAACTACAACCATACTAAAATGAAAGCTAATAAGTGAAGAAGGATGCATATGTGACAATATTTGAAAAAGTACAAGAGCTCTCAAGGATTATTAAAGGCCTGAACTATTGAAGGAAGCAAACGAGACACACTTTCAAATGTCTGCTGAGCGTGTATAACTGCTGACCAAATACATTATAATGTAAAAAAAACTTTGCAAATGCTAAACTACAAAATACATTTGTAATGCAGAAGAGCAAATATAGCCTTTAGCTAAACATAAGTTCAAAAATAGTGTAAAGGCTCAATTTGCTTCCGAAGCTACATTAAAAAAAACTCACAAATATTGTGACTTTTCACTCACAAATATTGTGAGTTTTCATCTCTTGTAATTTCATTCTTGTAGAAACTCGCAAATATTGTGAGTTTTTACAAGGTAGAAATTAGCTCCCCAATAAGATATAATGTCCCCAATTGTTAGGTAAAAAGTTTCTATGAGAAGAAAACTCCGAAAATATTTGCCTACTAACAAATGGAAACAAGTCAAATGTGTGTGAGAATTTAACAAACTTTATGGGGACTTACATATTTTTTCACACACCCACACTCACAGATGTTCTCGTACAAATGCAGGCATTTGGGGACAGTGCTCAGATTTTGTCGGGAGTTGGATTAAACTATATATTTTTTAGTTTTTTATAAGAAAAAAGGGTTTAAAAGATTGGGGACGTCCCCAATTTCCGAACGTCCCCAATTTGTCTGTTAAATTCTGGTGTGAGTCCCCAATTGCATGCATTTACAAGTTCATATAGCCAGACACCAAAAAGCTCACACACACAGCCAGACACCAACAAGCGCACACACAAACACATACAGCCAAGCACGAACAAGCACACACACACATACAGCCAGACACCAACATGCACACACACACGCACGCGCGCGCACGCACGCACACACATACAGCCAGGCACCAACATGCACACACACAGGCAGACACCAACAAGCACACACATAGTTTTTGCAGAGCTATCATGATAATTCAAATTATAGCCACACACACACACGTACGCTCACGCACACTCACGCACACATGCACGCACGCACGCACACACATACCAGCAACAACATGAACAGACCCAAACAAATGAAATCACACACAAATATATTTCAACAGGTCTGGAACAAAATCAACAACGTATTTGATTCATTCATATATCGCAAAACTGTTCATTCAAGTTTGCAGTAGCAGCTTGATATTGGTCCTACATGGTAGTAGTTTAATAGTCTTAAATGTAGTTTCTAAAACCAAGTTCACTCCATTGAATCTCGCGTAACTGCAACATTTGGAACAATTTTTTCAGAGCTTTTATGACAATTCAAATTATGGCCACACAGACATACACACACACAACGAACACGTGTACATAAACACAGAATCTAACATACACACAACAAACGCATACAACAAGATATGCACACACAGTCACGCACAAGCGCACATATATACACCCATTATTTTCAGCAAGAATCAAAATATCGATACCTCAACTTTTAAAGAATGTCTAACGCACCAACACACGGACAAACACGCACAGAGACACACACACAAACATAGACATGTCAGCAGATATGTAAGAATAACGGCAATGTGGTGGAACCAATCATCTATTGCAAACTGTTCTATCAAAGTTCATCGCAGCAGCATTATAACGGTCTTGCATAGTACCAGCTTAATAGTTTAAAATGTACCTTTAACTTTCAAGTTGAAGAATTGCCCTTGAAAGTTATGGTTACCTCTTGACAGACTTGAAAATCTCGTTGTGATTGAGCAAAGTTAACCCGAATGACTACAAGTTAACCCAAAATAAATCTCGCGTATTTGAAACTTTTGAAAAAATGTTTGCTAAGCGATAACGGTATTTTTAATAATAGTCACACAGATAGACACATTAATTTACTTGCTCACAACATAAACACAGACACACACACACACAGACGCACACACATGTACACACACACACATGCACCACCGCACACACAAACTCACAAACAGATGGACAGCGACACATACACTGACAGCGACACACAGTCGGCGACGCACAGACGCCGACACACAGACAGCGACACACACATATGGACACCAAAACAGCCACACCCACACCAACAAATACACACACATAGTGACACGCGTATACACACATAGATGTACACACACATGCACACACACATACGCACGCACGCACACACACACACAAACATGGCAACATATATGTAACAATCACTGCAACATATTTGATTTGTTCATCTACATGATTGTATTACAATAAGACATTTTGCAGAGAGGAGACAACTTACAGTGAGGAGATAACTGAGAAAAATATTAGCGGTTTCCTTGCCATTGCTTTGGGAAAGAAAATTTTAGTGTCAATATTTGCAATGTAAGGATCCTGAGCATTCTAGGAGCTGCTCTTGCAAGACAACCAGGCATCGATACTGGTTAGCGATGGTCACTCTGACATGAGACACTGATGTTTGGGTCACCT
This sequence comes from Watersipora subatra, assembly GCF_963576615.1. Taxonomy (NCBI): domain Eukaryota; kingdom Metazoa; phylum Bryozoa; class Gymnolaemata; order Cheilostomatida; family Watersiporidae; genus Watersipora; species Watersipora subatra. Next base: position 17,396 of record NW_027045271.1, read on the forward strand.
GTAGAAAATGTTCTTGGCTCTTTTTGCAAAGTGACATTGCAAAAAAAGATCTTTAGGAAGATGCACTAAAGTGGCCTCTAATTTTATACCCACCTGTCAATTTAACAATAAGACATTTTAGCTTCAAACTGACCAGCTATGACACTTAAAATCACAAAGGTTGCATCACATACCCTCCCTGGAAAACTCAGTACTCTAGCAGTGCACTCACAGTGACAACGTAGTACTGCAACATTACATACGCAGTGCCAACATAGTACGACCACAGTGTGATACACTGGCCACACCATATTCTAACAGTGCATATGCTGGGAAATTAGTACTTTACCAGTGCATGCACAGAGGCAAAGTACTACTAAACAGTGTATGAACAGCGGCAACATCACAATTTTACAATGCATGCATATAAATAATATCGTAATCTCACAGTATTGTACAATTGTAACATAGTATTTCCACAGAACAATCCCTGTGGTTTTTGCTATTCTCACAGCATGTACATTATACTTCTAGAGTATATGCTCAGAGGTACCACAAGATTTTATTAGTACATATACAGTAGTAGGATAACATTCCCACAATTATGCATAGTGACAACAACAATATCACACCCCTGGCACAATGGTAACACAGTACTTCTACAAACATGCATTTGAGTGACAGAGTGCTTTTGCTGCGCATACACAGGAACACATAATACTGTTGTATTGATAACACTCCATTCCTGCAGTGCACAGAAAGCAGTATGTTAATAGTATTGCTATGGTACCAGAGAGTACCAATGTAGTAGTTTACACAAACAGTACTGTCTCTTGACTTATATAAGCATGTATTTGCCAATTTTATTGAAGCAGTGCGATGTTTAGTGACATATATGTACTTAAAAATGTTCATTCCCTTTTTAAAATTAACAGCAAGTTATCACGTCATTTTGGTTTCTGGTCAGATTTTAAAGATATGCTAGTTTCTAATTGTATCCAAAACCAAATTACAGAAATTGGAAATGCATGACCAGCAGGAAATAGAAGAGGAATACAAGAGTGCCAGGAGAGAACAATACCTGATGGAGCTGAAGGCATCCGGAGAGTCCTCTCAACATTTTTAAAGCTAGGTATGGGTGTAGATGCCAACTCAGCAGCATTGTTGTTCTGAATACTGGGTAGAATATATTTGGTTCTGTGCAGTACTTGGCGTGAATAGACTGATGTCCTCATGGTTTTCACTTGAGAAGAAGCAATTCCAAGAGCAAAGCAATATATATCTAGCAATTTGTCTACAAGGGGTCTGCAAAGTGAAACATTACATGCCTGAATATTAGCAAAAGACATGGCTGGATATTAGCAACTGTCATGCCAAGATATTAGCAAGTGACATGCTTGAATATTAGTGAGTGACTCACCTGGATATTAGTGAGTAACACACCTGGATATTACCATTCATTGCATGAACTTATTTTTTTACTTTTTCAGACCGTACATATAATCAATATTTAAAAAGCAGCTTGTATGGCCGGTTCGCCATCAAAAGATTTCTCAAGAATTATGATATATTTACTGAGCACCCAATGTATCCTATCCTGTGATGATAATAAGGGCAGTACAGCTATTAAGATGCTAGTAATACTTCAAAGGGGCACCAATTTACTCGCGAATAACTACTTGTATTAATATGCTTCAAAACTGCATTAAATTCGGTCAATTTTTTTCCATGAGCATGAACAAAATTTTATTGGAATTTATAATAATGTGCAGATACGCACAAACGAATACACTTTGATATTTAATAATATTCGTGTGTAGAACATCTCTAGTGTTTTATTGATGTGTGTATGACAAGAATTAATCTAATATACACTAAAGGAACTAATAATTAATAACAAATAATGTTTTATTTCAAATGGTCCAATCATTATGGCCCACTATATAAGTAAGATTTTAACCAGCAAGGATCTTAAATATCAGCTTAAGTTTTAAATCTACTTTAGTTTGTAGTCTAACCCTTCACCCATCTACATAGAGTAGTCTCATCATTCTACCACTCTCAGACTATAGCAGCACCTTCAACTACTCTCAGATAGAAAATAATAAAAGAGATGCAGCATTCAGAAGATTACAACTATTTTTCTATCCTTGAACTCGATAAGCTGATGTGATACAGTAATACTATTTATAGCATAAACAGGATAAACTGTTATTCTGGCAAAAACTCAGTGACAACAATTATTACATAAAAATTATGGCTTGTCAAATGACATGGTATTCAAACTGTATTGATTCATAAGTTTTCAGTTGTAAAAAGTCAATAGAAATTCAGCATTTTTACTTCAGTGAATCATGCTTTGAAATATATGCATCTTTTTACTTATGCTGTGTGTAATGGAACAAATATTGAGTTGGCTACAGACATGGCTATTATTATAATAAAGATTGAAACTAACTTATGTTACGAGTTTAAGTTACTTAAAATTGTTAGTTAGTTATTTTATTGCTAGTGCAACGCCAGGCATTCACCGAGTAGAAACTAAATAGCATCAAATATCAGCAAACTTTAAACTGTCAGTAACCAACTGCCATGACTTGTCAAGAATCATCTAACAAGTTTACATCTATGATAATGACAATCAATACTCACTTTAACCTGGGCTGAGGTATTGTCTTGTGGTGTTTGTTTGTGGATGGTGGGATAGGGGATATAGGCTTTCTTTGAGTGACAGCGGGTTGGAGGTTGAGTGGCAGCGGGTGGCGGGCTAGGCGGTGAGTTCAGATGTGTAGTGTTGGTGATTGATGAGAGATAGTGTTGGTGGTAGAGATGGCAATTGTGATGGTGGTGATGAGGTGATTGTGGTAAAGATGAAGTTGTGGTGAGGATGAGTTAGTGACCGTTGCAGTGTTTGTGGTTACGGAAGTAATGGAGTTACAGATTATGGTATTGAAAATTATGGTGATTGTGACAGCAGAGAGGTGAAGGTTGTGAGAGTTGTTGTGGTGATAGTGGTAAATCGGAAGGTCATTGCGTTAATGATGACGGTGATAGTGGTGGTGATTTCATCGAAGAGGATCGTTGTGATTGAGGTGATTGGGTGGTGGTGGTGATGCTTATGGTGTCAGTAGAAATAATGATTGCTGGTAGTGGGTTATATGAGTGGTAATGACAGAATCACCTGGTAGCAACGATGTGGTGTTGTAGCAATGCCAGCAGTGCCTACAACGGTATAGATTTTTTGGCGTTAGAACTTTTTGTATAGTTTGAATGCCGGCACCGCCACTCCTACAGCGGCACAGCGCATTAAAAGTTTTTCACTGTTCCTGTTGGGGCTGGAGAGGGCGGCAATGATGGGAGGAGTGGTGCTTGTAAGGAGGGTGTGGATGATGGAAATGGAAGGGATGATTTTGATGGTGAAGACGGATGTGATGGTGATTGCTTTTGTACTGATCGTGGTGACGGTTGGGTAAAAGGGATTAAACGAAGACATAGAATTGGTCATACACTCCTCTGCCACTAGCCTCGTTAGAGTTTTGGGCTCTGCTTCCCTCAAAGTAGCTACGTAGATGAACAACATCTACCATAAATTTAAGGGCAACAGGCAGCGGCCAGGTTATTGCTGACGCAGATGTTATAAAGGAAGAGCTGCCCTCTTTCTTCTAATAGGGTTCAGGAAGTTCTAAAATAAAATAATACAATTTCAGTTTAAATGTACTAGATCAAGTTATATTTTTAACAAAGTTAATTATCAAGTTCCATAACACTCTGACTCAATATTGAAAGCTATGAAAGTTTGATACAAGCAGAATGTCAATATTTGTGTCACTAAGAAATTAAGAGAATCACTTGCAAATAGTTGAATGAATTTATCAAGTCTAATGATGAAAAGTTTTTTAGACTTTAGTTGAGTGTACGGCTTAGCTATAGCAAATTATTAATATGAAAAACTACATCACAGCCTATTATGACTTATTATTATGTAGGTCCTGAGGCTACTCTTTCGAATAAATGTCATCAGATTATATTTGTCTGACTTAATTTGTCTCCCTTTATTGAGGGATTTACTAAACTGATTAAAGCGGCTGATACCAGTTTAAAATAGTCCATATCAACCTAACAGAGGCGGTAGTATGGACTAGAATAAAGTAAACAAGTATGAGTAACAAGTAAAAGTAAACATTCTTAATCATATTTATAACCCTACGACCGAACACGAGCTTAGCGATTGTTTGGGAGCTTCATGATAAATGCATGTGCACACAACTCACAAAAATTATTCATGAACGGCCGTCCAAACCCTTGTGCCCAAATCTCCCAAATTAATTTAACCATTTTTCTATGGAGTCACTCAAGTATAACAACAATACAAAACACATATAAACCTAATTAAATATGTTACCAAGTCTTTGAAATTTGTAGACAATGTCCTAAAACTAACCCATCTGATTGGATTACACACAAATGACCTATTACACACAAATGGACCAATTAATTTGGCCTAAAATCGACATAAAAACTTGACATGCCTTTTTAATCAAAGTTAGGACTGGCCAATAAAACGCCAATAAGGCCGCGCGACAGAGAGAAGAACCATTAAGTTGTGTGCATTTCACGAGAAAAACGTGCACATTTCACCAGTCTGCGTCATTTTCCAATTGCCAAAGGGTTCTGTAATTAACATAAAAGTACTGAAAAGTATTTGTTTCTTTGTTGCCAACTTCAAAGAAACTGACATTTTGGACACTTATAATGGGTACTTTGGTATTCCCACTGATGTCCAAAGCAGTGAAAGTAACGGAAATTATGATGATATTTTTCTGATGATTCTTATAAGATTATAACAATATTTAATTATAAGAATGGTTATTCGATTTTATAAGATGATTATAATATTTAATTATAAGAATAATCATTCGGATTTACAAGATTGAAGTATATAGTGATCGATGTTAGGCAATATGTTACTGTTATTATTTTTCTACAGAATTTGTTGATGATACTACGACTGTGCCCAATACTGCGGTACTGCCAAGCCGTTTTTAATATCTGCAAAATTAATTAATAGGCCTACATTTTCTTATAGATATACAGCTATTTTTATGAAAATCAACTAAAATCTGTTTAGATTTTTAAATTCAGCATATGTTTTGCATATAAATACAAAAATCTAAATAAATATCAAAACTTCTTGATATCGGTTGCTATGACGCAGGCCTTTATTCCCTGGTTGCAAGTTGGGGCTGCAAATGTTAGGCGACTAGTTATGAGCACCAGGGTGTTTGGGAGCGGTTTAGACCCCAACGAGGATTGGGGCAGCGCCCCAAAGCTCTGGACCTTTTAAGCATCAACAACCCTCAAAGTATGCATAAATGTAATCAATTGAAAGCATCAGAATCCGCATAAACATAATCTTTATAGTTCATAGTAGGCAAAGCTTGTTCTTTATTCAACAAATGATATAAAACTCATGACACAACATATTTCTGTAAAGGACATTTACAGAACAAGAGCTAATCCTTTTTTATTGAAATACCTCGAGTCAGCAAAGCACAGAAATAAACAGTGAAGCACAATCATACGCAATTCTTGCGCAAATCCACGCAGGAATTCCGCACACAGGCATGTACACAGGCATATGCACACACACCACACACATGTACGCGCACAAATAAAAACGTAAAGCAACAACACATACAGTTAAAAAGCAAACAAAAAGCAAATGAACACACCCGTGTACACACATACACATAAATAAAAAATGAAGCACACGCATACACAAATCCATGACAAATGCACACAGGAGCTCAGACACACGCGCGCATGCATACAGGCATGTACACGCACACAAGCAAATGTATCAAAAAATTTGCAACAACAGCAATGTATTTGATCGATTCATCTCACTGTTTGCTCACACGCAAACACACACACACATAAAACACACGCAGACACATACAAACAGACTACATACATAGACACAAAAAAGCGTAAACACAGACACACACACAAAAGCACATACAGATACACACATGCACGTGTGTATCTGTATGTGCATAAATACATACACTCACACAGTCGCACACATACAAACACACATGCAAGCTCAAACATAGACATACACAATTGTATTTGCAGACACACACAAGCACACACCGACACACCAACGCAAACAGTATAGACACATAGACATAAGGATGCACAGACACATGCAAGACAGACACACGCATATTTTCTCTACACATACACGTGCACACTTGGATATACACTCACATACACACGCATACACGCACACACATAGATATGTCAAGAGAAAACAATAACAGCGATGTATTTGGTCCATTTATCTATCACAAATTGCTCTATCAAAACGCTGCAGTAGTAGCTAGATGGCGGGCCTAAATAATAGCAGATTGATAGTATTAAATGTACCTTCAACTTTCAGGTTAATCACTAGTTCTTAAAGATCGCAGCAACGGCTTGAACAGCTTGTTGCAACTGAACAAAATTCACCTGAATGAACTGGCTTATCTGCAACATTTGGAAAAATATTTGCAGAGCGAGGATGATAGTTCTAACAATCGTAACACAGACTCACGCACAGACTCACGCACAGAAAGACAACCGCATACACAGACACACATACAGACACACATACAGACACAGACAGCTGCACACACAGACACACACACAACCAAAAATGCACACAAAGACATAGCAAAACACTAAAAAAATCACACAAATTCACTCACGACAACCGCAAAAAAGGACACAAAGGAACACACCAGCAAACGCCAATACAAAAAAATTAACAGTGAAACACGTGCGAACACAGACCCAGCAAACATACACAAAGAGCATGCATCGCCACGCACTACGCACACACACACCCTTACATGAAGATCACTAGATCAATATTTTAAAAAGATTCATGATTACATAATATATACTTTTAAGAAGTATCTAACACACAGACACATATACTGACAGACAAACACAAACAAACACACAGATACACAAAAACACATACACAAACACACAGATACAACATGTACTCAAATGTGCAGATACAATGTGTACAGTTACACTCAAGGAATTAAACACGCACTTACACGCACACACACACAATTGCAAACACACACCAACACGCATGCACATACACTCATTTGTGTAGTCAGATATGTAACAGTAAGTGCAATTTGTTTGACCGTTTATTTAGCTCAACCTATTCAATCAAGCGATCTTACACAGTTGCAATTCAATTGTTTTATATGTATCTTTATCTTTAAGGTTAAATATTTGTCCTTGAAGTTCAGAGAAGTTCTTGACAGACTTGTTGTGATTGAAGGATGTTTACCGCATTGTATTTCGCTTATTAGCAACATTTGGAAAAACGTTTGTGAAACAATGCCAATAATTCTAAAACTTCTCACACGCACACCAGATACCCACTCTAGGTACATACGAGCAAACGCACAAATGAACTAACTAAACCAGACGCATGAATAAACAAACACAGAAACAACTGCAACCACACATACACAAATTGCTTACACACAAACAAGTAAAAACTAATACACAAAGAGATACACCACACATATACACTGCATTTGAATGGTATATATACATACACATGCACATACATGCTCACACAAACATAACACCACCACCGCAAGAATAGATATTGTTGCAATATATGTGCATCATTTTTAGTGTATGAGTGGATTTCCAGGACATATTTGTATTTTTGCCAACTAAAAGTAACTCATATTGAACTAGTTTAAACTTATACTGTATTTTAATTGTGTAGTCTATTGTTATAGCTCCATAAATATTTATCAAAGTAAAAATTCTAGAATGTGTTTTAACGCTACTGCAGCTGCTAAGTAACCTCGATATATGAACTTGGTGCACTCCAGGACTGAACTTGCATGGCAGGTTTCCTGTATCTTAAGGCACTATTTATGTCCTTTATAAAATTGCTATAATTGTACAAGTATCATCATAAACAATTAAAACAATAAATAATCAGTACAGACGGCTCCCTACTTACGAACATTCGAGTTACGAACAACGGCACATACGAACAGGGTCTGCGCGTTCCTATGTCCGTATAAATTACCGTCAGTATTACCGACGTATTAGCTGCAAAAAGACAGAAAGAGGCACTACGTACTCGGAAGCACCACTCAGCATCCCGCCTTCCTCAGCCTTTTTTATTTTTACCATTACGTACAGTAAATATCTCGAGCATCCATAATTCAATGTGGTTGGTGAAAAGTGAAAGGCTTCTAGTGAGAGTGATAGTGCAAAGAAGAGGCAAGCCATCTCATTTGAAACGAAAGTGTCAATAATAAAGAAGCTTGATGCAGGTGAGAAAATGGTGAGCGTTGCACGGGCATACAACTTGAATCGTTCGACAGTCGGTACCATTTATAAACAGAAAGATCGCAGAATGGAACACGTGAAAGGTGCAGTGCCTATGCAATCGACAATCATTAGCAAAAAAGAAGAGGGAAATCATAGAACCATCAGTTTCTAGTAAATCCTCCAAGGAAGATATTCATCAACCTTCATCTTCTTCCATTAGAATTACGGAGAATGAAGTAACTATTGAAGCCCATTCCAGCGACGACGAAGACCCTCTCATGATATAAAACACGTAGTACAGTACTGTATGTATTCTCTCCATTTTATTAAATGTTATTTACAAATAAATATTATACAAGCCTTAAACATACTTATATAAACCTTCAATATACTTATATAGGCCTTAAACATAAATTATAATACAAAATATAGTACTGAAGCAACTTACGAACAAATTCACCTTACGAACAATCGTTCGGAACGTAGCTCGTTCCCAGGTTGGGAACCTTCTGTATACATATAACTTTAATCATTCCCATACCATGAAGAACAACCCTAAAAACTAGATAATACGATGAAAAATGTGTTTGAATCTGTTGTAATTCACTATCTACCCACACAGTGTAAGAATGACCTATTTAGTGGTTATGATTTGCAGTGAAGTCCAACATTACTAAGTTTAGTACTGTACAGCTTTTATCTTTGAGACAGACATATGGCTAGAGGTAATGTGAATGAGACTTGACGGCAACATGTTTGGTGGCTACAATTTTTGAAGCTCGTAAAACAAAGTAAACTTCAATGTTTAGACTGAATTTAATATGTCAATTTAAACTTGATTTTAAACTTCAAGTTTAGCTTACTACACACAATTAAAGAATGTCTTAATCAATACATATAAATCTCAGTGTCCATTTGTCATCTGTTGGTTGTTTATTCAGCTATAGTGATAAAATTTTAGCAATGAAAAATTTGAATTGTACTGCGTTTGAACTCGGAACTTCCAGGTCTGCAGACAAGTCTGTTTATATTTCATCAATTGGGTGACTACAGTAGCTTGAAGTTTTCTGATCATATTTGGGTACAAGCCAAAACTCAAAATAATTGGTTCATACATGATTATTTTTGGGTAACTATCCATAGGTCGATCCATATGTATGCAACAAGTTTTGCTATTAAGTAGGCCTGAACAGCAGCATGTTAATAGTTTGAGCATATTTACAAGCATCTGGTTAAACATTTGTCTATGAAAATTATGGTATAGTCTCCCGATGAATTTGAACAGTTTGATCTAGTAAACAAAGTTCATCGCATTGTGCCACCACAATTGAAAAATTTTAAGGTCAATTACTGCAGTTCTACTAAGAATCATGGAGACAGATTGCATAACGGATTTATAAATTAGTAGCTAATTAGTACAAACTAGATTTATCATTAGTGTAATTATTGTTTCATGCTAATAGTTTTTATTTTTAAAATGGTCATAATACTTCAATGCATGTGAAATAGGTTTTGAGCATACACAATGAATCTGCGCTACTACGTATTTTGAGAGTAAAGTCTAGAGCTATTTTGATTACATGATGTTTCTCTTTATTAGCCTGAAAAGTTGTATAGATGTATTCTAAAGTGCATCGCGTAACAGTTTTGCTCTGCTAAACATTGTTTGAATGATTATATTGACCAGCTCAACTGTGCAGAAGAGATGAGGTTTAAATACACTGTGGAAAGTATTGAACAACCAGAAGAATATAAAATGGTTTCAAACTAAACATCAATCAGAGCGCAACTAGCTGAGCAATCAATGCTAATATTTTTGCTTTACAAACGTTAATTTTGGTTTAAAACTGTAAATTTTTGTTTATGAATGTATTATAAATAAAGCTGGTCTGTGCCAATTGTTCTTGGTTATATATTTGTAACATTTGATTGATATTATTTTATAACTTAAAAAATTGCAGATTTCTAGCATATTATTTGATACCTTCAATACGATAATATGAACACAGTTTACAGTGGAGCGTTACTCTCAAATTGTAAGGAACGTATTAACGTATTAACATGCATTGTCAAACATTCGTGATTCTTAATTGCAGTTACCGTAGAATTCTAGTGATAAAACTACACTATAAAAAGTGGAATGAAGTCAATATGCTGAATATACTTAAATAGCATGCTATTTTTGCTACTCCCGCAAACAACAGGATTAATTATAAATAAAAGCCAATAACGGCACCCATTTAAACTTGTGTTCTGAAGTGCCAAGAAAATTCAGGTAAATCATTCGTTGGGGCAACGCTAAGTCAGGGAATTATTTGTCAGGTAATAATCAGTGTAATAAAAATGCTTTGGTCATAGGTAATCTCATTTCAACAAAAAAGGTAAACAAATAAGGGAGAAAAATACAAAGGGTTAAATAAAAACATTCGATGGTTCACACAACAAAAAATAAAGTAGCAACCGCGCAGCGCAGCGCACGAAATGGCGTAAACTACTAATTTTGAAAGTATTAGCAGAAATAGCCCAGTCTTTTTCTAGTACAACTTTTATACAACTATGAATATCGAGCTCAAATTGCATCAAATTTAATCTGAGGCTATTTAAAATTAAAAAGATAATAATTACAGTCGTTAAATGAAGAGAAGACAACTTTTAATTATGCTTCAAAACGAAAAGACTTTATAAAATAGAACTTATAAAAGGGAATGATTAGTAAACATATTATAGGAAAAATACTGATATGAAAGGAAAAAGCAACTCAAAAGGATTATTGTAAAGTTACCTATTTTAGCTATCTAAAGTGAAACAGAAAATGCTGTTATTCAACAAATATACAGTTCAGCAATGTGTTATATACTTTGAGCATATCATAACGATGTGTGTTTAGCATTAAAAATGCACTATTTCAATGTTTGCTACTTTCATGTGAGAAGAAAAAAAAAACTAACTAATATATATTTAAATCAGATAAATATTCGATATATTTTTTTAAACAATTAGTGTGATACAAGGCTAAACCTTTCTCATGTTAGAACAAAAATAATTATATATCATAATATACCATATCCAAAATACTATATTAAGGACTATTTGAATTGGGAAATTAATGTTTCAAAAAATATTTAAACGTAGCCTAAGAAAAATGTAATCGTGTTTTTGTGTGGTTCAATACAATGTTGTGTAAGGTAGCACCCCTGACTGATTTTCTCATGTAACAAATAAATATTTCAAACTGGCTAAGTGGCTCTTCCTGCCAGGCAAATAAAATGTTTTTTTTTTTAAAACAACCAACTGTCAAATCAACCCTGCAAATTTGTGTATGATCTGCTTGTTACTCTAATTATAATTCTAACACAAGTTGTCGTCTCCTGAATGTTTGTATACTTCCCTCTCAGTAGTTGTCTTTCCTCGCTTGGGCACCAATGTTTGTTCTTCTGTAGTATGAGCGTTAGTCGCTGTTATATTACTAGCATATAGCCTCTCTTCGGCGTCAATTTCAAATTTTGCACGCAAACTCGAATACCGTTGTCATATCAATAATAGGTTAGCTTATCTCAGTCTTTGATATAAAGTATATCTATCAATAATAAGCCTCACTTGCGCATAAAATGAATGAAGAAAAATTGATCAAACAGTTTGCAGTATAATATATATCTATACCTCGTAAAAATAAGTGATAAAAAGGTGTCCTCAAAAACCTATCAGTATAACTGCGGTACTGGACCAAATGGCCTTGTCTTTTTATGGTAAAAAGGGTTATATAAGTTCACTCATCTGGCCTCCTGGCCTACTTCTTGTCACCTGTCTGGAGCACTCTCATTTAATCACTTTCAGAAGCTCCTTATACACAGACCGTTTGAGAATAATAACTTTTAATTGGATTTTTGTCAGCATTTTGCAAACTTTGTCCATCGGAATGGAACAGAACTATTACGTGCCTGTGTGACACTTCAAGTATTAAACCAGGGTACTCAGTCTACATGTTTAAATACTTCATGTGTTTAGCTGTAGGTATTATTTGGGATTTGGATATGGTCTAGAAAAACTCTTGTCTCTTGGAAAGATCTTTTGCCAAAATGCGCCTGCTGCCAAGCAACAGCCGACAAAAATAAGTATGTGGTAGTTACTACTTACACGACGACAACAATGCTGGCTTCCTCTTCAGCTCCACCAGCTAGTTACAAAGAAAGTAATTATACCATTCTGAATCATACTCCTAGCCGTGTATGAGTTACACCCAGTGTGGGAGTTATCTTTTCTTTGATAAAACTAACTGAATACTCTTCCATTGACTACACTAATTTTTTTCACAGCAGTTTTATCGTATTTTTAGCATTTCTTTGCTATTTTCTTCTAGCTCCAATAACAAAATTATTTTTGAGATTGACATTTTAAATTATTCTCAATGTATGAATCCCCAGTGTTTTTCACAAAGTATTTATTATTCTTAGACTATTTTATACATAGCAAGTTGGCACTTGCTCTCTACCAAAGAGTCACCTAATCAGCTGGCAATACGTGTAAACAATTCAAGTTTTCAATGGTGTCACAGTGATGCAGCAGAGTAACAATAGTGCTTGCAGATGGGAGCTGTTTTTAATTTAATCCTAACATATCAATTTCAAAATTGTCAAAAAAATTCTAAAACAAATCTATGGCATTCTCTTGCATACAGCTAGTGACACTTTTTGATTACTCTAATCTAAAGAGTAAAAACCCATCTAATAGCATGCTTCTGGATAGTTTCTAGCATATCTATTAGGGTTTTTTATATGGCGACCATACCTGACAGGCGCATTCAAAAATTTGCTTCACAACTCTTGAATAAAGTATGAAGCACAGTTTGTCACAAAAACAGCAGTTGGCAGACTTTTGATTTGATCTCTTCCTTGTCAGCTCACCATATAAGGGAATATAACAACAAACTAAAAATAATCAGCAACCTATAGATGTAAATTTCAGTATCTGTTGTTGGTCTGTCATTCGTCCAGCCATAGTGATAGCTTTTGGAATGAAAATCTGCTTTGGACTGGATTTGAAACTACTAGACCGAGTGGCTAAACTGCTATAGGATAGCATAAGTGCGGTCATATATCTTACATCAGTTAAAATAGGCACTCTTAAAGCACTTGCAAAAATACTATTGGTTACTAGTGCCTAAGTGTATTAATAGAGTTTGTTACATGATAGCTAATGATTATTAAGCTGGCTTCAAACATAGCTGTTATTATAGTAACTATTTAGACTAGCTTAAGTTACCATCGTGAGTTACTCAAATTCATGGGGTAATTATTTTATCACCCGTGAAGCGTGGGACACATGGCTAGTCTAATATTAAAACTCTTGCAATGTGAATAAACACTTGTTACAAACCAAGAGAACAAAAATTTTTGGCTAAAGGTTGACTTGCAACAAAATTTACATTACAGTTATTTGGTATCAAAAGGTTTACCACATTTCACTCTGCTGTGCTTAAAAATTCAAAAACGAACAGTTAAACGCAGCCATCACGAAAACGAAGGTTGTTGCCGTAGGTTGGAATCTCTTACTAAAACGGGTCCAGTCGAACTTAGTTGAACACGATGCGCTTCCTTTTACACTTTGACGCAATCTCATTAGTCTAAATATTTTCACAAATATACTTCACACATTCAATAAAACCATGTCTATTGTCCTTACGCGTCTATTTCATTGTCATTGTAATGCTGCCATTTTGCTCACTGATATCTCAAAGCCTACCAATAAAAATTAGTTTGATTTTTCAACTTTAGTTCAAAGGAATGCATATCATCCTTTGATAAACATGACGAGCCTGTTGGTCATCGGTGATAGTCGGAAAATGCTGCAGAAATCGTTCTGTGTGGCATGTGATCAGATTACGATTAGATGATTATACCAAGCTGAAACGAAACTGTAAAGTAGCGAGCATCTATATTTGATAAGAGATTTTCGGTAAAACCCAGTGTTTGGGATAAACTAATGCTACCAAAAATTTTCTATTGAGCTTTTTATCGGCCTTTCAATTCAGGTGATAACAGCACGTGCATCACAAAATTACCACGCTGAAATAAGTACATCATTGAAATAAAGGTATTCCAAACTACAGCGCTTTGGTGATGGCTGTGATTAACTGTTCGCTTTGTAGCTTTTAAGAGCTTATAATTACATTTCCACCTTTTTTGCACCTACCAAACAGCAGAGTAAGACATAGTGAATCTTTTGATACAAAATAACTGTTATATGAATTTTGTCGCGAGTCAATCTTTAAGACTAAAACACATCGGCTCTAATTAAGTAAAGGACAAAACTTAATACTTGATAGAATCTCTGACTGTTGAGTTGCTAAAAATCTAAACTAAATAGCATATAGACAACAAGTTTAAGCAAAAATTTACATAATGAAATGCTATCGGTATTTCCATAGTAAAAGGCTTTTGATATTTCCACATCAAAGCTCTTTGTATTTCTAATAATGAAACGCTATCGATATTTCCATAGTAGAAGGTTCTTGGTATTTCTATAGTAAAAAGTTATTGGTGTTTCTATAGTAAAAAGTCCTTGGTATTTCCAATGCAAAATGTTGCCCGCAAGTTTCGTTTCTCCTCAAAAATATGAGAAGGTAAGTTGGTATGAGACAAAATAGAGAACATCAAGAGCCTAACTAACGTGTTCCAAAAGGAGTTAGTGATAGTAGCATAGACATAGAAAATATGTAGAAGTAAGCATTTACTCACATCCCTACAGACACTCGTGTCCAGAGCTTCCCTACAACTCGATATACAATTTTATTGATACAGCTATACAGTAATTGGGTTATACTGGCTGTAGCAGTAAAACATGAAAATACGTATATTAGCTGTTAATTTTTAGAAAAAGAAAATCAAATGGTCATCCAAAGTTAGAGAAAGTAGCTACCTGTGAAAAGCTTCCGCAATACAAAGAAAAAACATTTAAAGCACATGAATTATATAATTTTTTTATTATATATTTCAATATATCAGTCTTGGCTTTTGAATGAGCCTATACTCAATACACAAAAAATAATAGAACTATGAAAAACGAGGTGTCAAAAGTACGTCCTGCAAAAAAACACTCGGTTCAGGTACTCAAAATGTGACGACCTAATTCTCATTTAGCCTTAGGTCGTCGATCCCTTTCGCTGCCATTGAGGCTGCGTTTTTTTGTGACAATCGGTGCTGTTAAACACGAAGAGCGCTAATAATAAACTAAGATTCTAGATAATCAACAATGCCCGTGATCTTGCTGACGCCCGACCAATAAAAACACATGTTCTGGGTTAATTAATGATTCAATAATTATGATTCAATAAATGTACTTTTGTTGATAAAGGTAATGAAATCAAATCGAATAAATTATGACCTGCGGTTGCGTGGCCCTAGGACTAAACGTCAATCGCACTTTCGCGAGATCACGCAATGCTTGAAATTAATTAGTCTCAGTCGTCACCCGCAACATCACATTAAAAATAAAGAGCAAGTGTATAATATCATCGGAAAAATATAGTATGGTTTTTGAGGTCTGAGGTACTTATCATAGAAATAATGTGTACATGGAGAACTAATGACACTGAGTCCTTTGTCATCTTCATTCGTTCTTTGGAGTTGTCCTACCTTTGCCTGCCACCAGCGTCTATATCGTCATTATCATAGTTGATAAATAAGCAGTAAGAGCACACAACAACGAATATGAGAATTGTGACGTCACAATTTTTGAGACTACGCCTGTAAACTTTTTTGCGGTGGAGCTC
Organism: Watersipora subatra; assembly: GCF_963576615.1. Lineage (NCBI taxonomy): Eukaryota > Metazoa > Bryozoa > Gymnolaemata > Cheilostomatida > Watersiporidae > Watersipora > Watersipora subatra. The sequence goes on from NW_027045271.1 coordinate 33,513, forward strand.
TGGGAAAATCTTATAAACACCAACCAATGTCTGTCTCACCATGGCAAACAATAGCTCATTTGAAAGCCAAGACTCTGATGTATTCAAATACACAATAAAAAAATTATTTAATTTATGTGCTTTAAGGATCTCTGAGCTTAGCTACATAATCCTGTCAGGTTAGTAAGGTTTGTAATCAACGATCTACCATTGTTACATTAGGTTGCTGTGATTTAAAAGCACCAGCAATTTTTAGATAATAACAGGAAATTATCCTAAATTGCACCAGCGTTCACATTGCTCAAGCGAGCATCGTCTTTGACAAGTCACTATGTTGGTATTACTGTTAATTGCATCAGCATCACAATGCACTGGGAAGTATCATCCTCAATATGTGACTAAGTCAGCAATTTTCTGAATCACTCCAATTTGGCTTGTTCTTTCCAAGAGTTTACCACCTTGCACCAGCAGAACAGTTGTGTCTCCTTGGTATTTTTCACTTGTCAGGGGAAGTGGTAATTTCCCTTTAAAGCCAGCAGCAGGTTTAGAGTTGCAATATCTGTGAACAGATGGTCAATGATCGGACAACCTCCTTTAGCTCACTAACCATAATCCTCTCGATTTTCTATGCGAATATTTGTATTTAGCACAAAAACTTGACTGAAAATAGCTAATTTGGTTCGGCGAGTAAAAGATTTTTGAAACTTGGTTGCCCAGTGTAATCTATATGGTAACAGGTTTTGCAGACTAGACATGCTCTGAAAGACATTGATGGAAAGTTGATTGGTCATCATTCTCAAAGAAAACTAGAGATCAAGATCATGTTAAACTAACAACTAGTCTGGGTGCTGTTGAGTAAGCTACTTGTACCAAGTATAAACAGACAGGCATGTTTTGATTTACTCTGGTTAAAACAATTAAGGTTTTTAGCAAAAACTTCCCTGTTTGAGAATAATTGACTAACTGGGACGATGGAAAATGACTCATCAACAACTTTTTCTGCTGTAGCGAATCTTTCATTAGAACCCGACGGCGATGCCTTGACCTAAGCCTATTTTATGATACTGTTAATCCTATCTTCCCTGAAGAGCAACAAAAGTTCTATTCAAAGAAAGGCTGAAAATATTTGGGATATAATATGAAACCTCTATTTGAGTCCTATGGCGCTGTATTATTCCAACCCTTCCACTCAAGTGGCATTATAATAGTCATGACGTTCAAATAAAATGTGATGCTTCATTTCCTCACTAGCTGGTGAAAATTTTGGAAAGATAAAATTAATTCTTTTATGACCAAAGCATTGCTAATGTCACCTATATTTTTTAATCTTTTTCGGACAGAGCAGCATTTACATGTGAGTCTTAGAATGTTTGCTATACCATTTTTCATATAAGTTCAAGTATGAGACCAAGTTAAACAAGTCTATAAAGGAACTACTTTAAGTAAACATGTTAAACGGATACAGTTATTACTTATTTGATGGTGTTGTTTGCAAAGTTTTAAGGATAAAACCAAAGAGCTTTGAATTCAGTAAACACACTTTGAAACGCGGTAACATGGCTGGTATTAAGCCATTTGCTGTTCCTGAAGGGTGTTCTCATCATTCATCAAAACATATTAGAGTATTTAGATCAGGTTGTAAACCACCTATAAATAATTCTACAAACAATGGATCAAATTTAAACCTCAGTGACTTCACAAAAGAGTGAAATTCTGATGATTCTGATGATGAATATTCTTAGGCACATCATGCATGAGGAAGTAAGGATGGAGTAAGGATCATTACTCGTGTTACTAAAAACCGGTTATGAATTCATGTAACATTTTCACTAGCAGGTAATTTGACTCTATGGCATTGAACCAATTCATATCTAGTAGAGAGCTGATGGTGTGACCATTAACAAGGAAGACTGCAGGTCAAAGTCATGTTAAACTAACCACTTTTTGTGGCAGCAATGAACCAGCCTGAATTATTGAGTCCACAAACACATGTATTTGATACAACATAATAAGAAAACCTAGCAAAGTGTTCCTTGCAAGTTTTGATTGGCTGTTTGAAAGAACTTTTGATAGCATTATTTGTGAGCAACTAACAGCAAGTGGCAACTAACAGAAAGTGGCAACTAATGACAAGTGGCAACAGTAACTTGCCAACTGTTATCCTCATTTACACAGTAAAGAATAGAACAATGTGCAATAGTACCACGAGAAATTATCTAAAAAGTTAAAAACTGAAAAGCCTAAACTCATAACAACGAGACAATACAAAGAAAACTGGCAAGAAAGAACTATAGCAATCGAGCCTAGATGGCATTGCTATGGAAGGAGTTAGTGGCGGAAGTTGAACTTGACCTTGAGAAGATATTTCATCTTAATCTGATTGGTGTTATAGACTATGTACACATTGTTGTAGAGCGTATAACCTGATGAGTTGACTAAATGTTATCTTAGGATTTTCACATGGTACAGTCACGCCATCCCTGTGTGATTCAGATATCATACGCTATAATAAACCGATATGTAAAGCTATCTAAACTCATGACAAATAGATTTAAAGTCAACAAGAACATAATCACTACTTGATGATCACAGTGATAAACTGCTTCAATATTAACAGCCTTCATATGATAATGGAAAACGTTAAAGCATTTGGTAATTTTTCCATCAGAGTGTTCTGGTGTTGAGTCTATCTCAACACCAGAAGACTCTGATATAGTTAACAGAAGATTCAAACTTTAGTTAACACAGTTTGCATTTTTGTAATAATATAAAAGTTGTATTTGGTGTAAATGTTTCCTTTATATACCAAGTGAAAATTCAATAGGAAATTAAGGATGGCACCGGATGAGAAAAACTTACAGGTCAGTATTGCCCTTTGGGTTTGGAGTCATCTTCCCACAAGCTTTTACAGAGTGGTTTCCTTTAGGCAGCTTGTCAGCACAGTAGTCTAAAGAAACTATCTCATTTTGCTGACCTGCACAGAAACAATAAACCCTCTAATTATGCTGACCTGGTGGTCATGATGCAAGAGCTCAGGCACCTTTGAAAGATTAGCCAAAATCTCATGAATGGCTACTAGACTGAATGTTAACATCTAAACAGTCTAGCTGGTATAAATTATCTAGTGTACATCTAAACAGTTTAGCTGGTATAACTTACCTAGTGAATATCTACACAGCCTAGCTTGTATAACTTACCTAGTGTACATCGACACAGTCTAGCTGGTATAACTTACCTAGTGTACATCTAAAGAGTCTAGCTGGTACAACTTACCTCGTGTACATCTAAAGAGTCTAGCTGGTATAACTTACCTAGTGTACATCTAAACAGTCTAGCTGGTACAACTTATTTAGTATACATCTAAACAATCTAGCTGGTATAACTTACCTAGTGTACATCTAAACAGTCTAGCTGGTATAACTTACCTAGTATACATCTAAACAGTCTAGCTGGTATAACTTACCTAGCGTACATCTAAGCAGTCTTGCTGGTATAACTTACCTATTGTACATCTGAACAGTCTAGCTGGTATACCTTACCTAGTGTACATCTAAACAGTCTAGCTGGTATAAATTACCTAGTGTACATCTAAACAGTCTAGCTGGTATAACTTACCTAGTGTACATCTAAACAGTCTAGCTGGTATAACTTACATAGTATACATCTATACAGTCTAGCTGGTATAACTTACCTAGTGTACATCTAAACAGTCTAGCTGGTATAACTTACCTAGTGTACATCTAAAGAGTCTAGCTGGTATAACTTACCTAGTGTACATCTAAACAGTCTAGCTGGTACAACTTATCTAGTATACATCTAAACAATCTAGCTGGTATAACTTACCTAGTGTACATCTAAACAGTCTAGCTGGTACAACTTACCTAGTATACATCTAAACAGTCTAGCTGGTATAACTTACCTAGCGTACATCTAAACAGTCTTGCTGGTATAACTTACCTATTGTACATCTGAACAGTCTAGCTGGTATACCTTACCTAGTGTACATCTAAACAGTCTAGCTGGTATAAATTACCTAGTGTACATCTAAACAGTCTAGCTGGTATAACTTACCTAGTGTACATCTAAACAGTCTAGCTGGTATAACTTACATAGTATACATCTATACAGTCTAGCTGGTATAACTTACCTAGTGTACATCTAAACAGTCTAGCTGGTATAACTTACCTAGTGTACATCTACACAGTCTAGCTGGTATAACTTAACCAGTTTACATCTAAACAGTCGAGCTAGTATAACTTACCCAGTGTAAATCTAAACAAACTACCTGGTATAACTTACCTATTGTACATCTGAACAGTCTAGCTGGTATACCTTACCTAGTGTACATCTAAACAGTCTAGCTGGTATAAATTACCTAGTGTACATCTGAACAGTCTAGTTGGTATAACTTTCCTATTGTACATCTAAACAGTCTAGCTGGTATAACTTACATAGTATACATCTATACAGTCTAGCTAGGATAAATTACCTAGTGTACATCTAAACAGTCTAGCTGGTATAACTTACCTAGTGTACATCTATACAGTCCAGCTGGTATAAATTACCTAGTGTACATCTAAACAGTCTAGCTGGTATAACTTACCTAGTGTACATCTAAACAGCCTAGCTAGGATAAATTACCTAGTGTACATCTAAACAGTCTAGCTGGTATAACTTACCTAGTGTACATCTAAACAGTCTAGCTGGTATAACTTAACCAGTTTACATCTAAACAGTCTAGCTGGTATAACTTACCTAGTGTACATCTATACAGTCGAGCTAGTATAACTTACCCAGTGTAAATCTAAACAATCTAGCTGGTATAACTTACCTAGTATACATCTATACAGTCTAGCTGGTATAACTTACCTATTGTACATCTAAACAGTCTAGCTGGCATAACTTACCTAGTGTACATCTAAATAGTGTAGCTGGTATATCTTACATAGTGTACATCTAAACAGTCTAGCCGGTATAACTTACCTAGTTTACATCTAAACAGTCTAGCTGGTATAACTTACCTAGTGTACATCTATACAGTCTAGCTGGTATAAATAACCTAGTGTTCATCTATACAGTCTAGCTGGTATAAATTACCTAGTGTACATCTAAACAGTCTAGCTGGTATAACTTACCTAGTGTACATCTAAACAGCCTAGCTGGTATAACTTAACCAGTTTAAATCTAAACAGTCGAGCTAGTATAACTTACCCAGTGTAAATCTAAACAATCTAGCTGGTATAACTTACCTAGTATACATCTATACAGTCTAGCTGGTATAACTTACCTAGTGTACATCTAAACAGTCTAGCTGGTATAACTTACCTATTGTACATCTAAACAGTCTAGCTGGCATAACTTACCTAGTGTACATCTAAACAGTGTAGCTGGTATATCTTACATAGTGTACATCTAAACAGTCTAGCCGGTATAACTTACCTAGTTTACATCTAAACAGTCTAGCTGGTATAACTTACCTAGTGTACATCTATACAGTCAAGCTAGTATAACTTACCCAGTGTAAATCTAAACAATCTAGCTGGTATAACTTACCTAGTATACATCTATACAGTCTAGCTGGTATAACTTACCTATTGTACATCTAAACAGTCTAGCTGGCATAACTTACCTAGTGTACATCTAAACAGTGTAGCTGGTATATCTTACATAGTGTACATCTAAACAGTCTAGCCGGTATAACTTACCTAGTTTACATCTAAACAGTCTAGCTGGTATAACTTACCTAGTGTACATCAATACAGTCTAGCTGGTATAAATTACCTAGTGTTCATCTATACAGTCTAGCTGGTATAAATTACCTAGTGTACATCTAAACAGTCTAGCTGGTATAACTTACATAGTGTACATCTAAACAGCCTAGCTGGTATAACTTAACCAGTTTACATCTAAACAGTCGAGCTAGTATAACTTACCCAGTGTAAATCTAAACAATCTAGCTGGTATAACTTACCTAGTATACATCTATACAGTCTAGCTGGTATAACTTACCTAGTGTACATCTAAACAGTCTAGCTGGTATAACTTACCTATTGTACATCTAAACAGTCTAGCTGGCATAACTTACCTAGTGTACATCTAAACAGTGTAGCTGGTATATCTTACATAGTGTACATCTAAACAGTCTAGCCGGTATAACTTACTTAGTTTACATCTAAACAGTCTAGCTGGTATAACTTACCTAGTGTACATCTAAACAGTCTAGCTGGTATAACTTACCTAGTGTACATCTATACAGTCTAGCTGGTATAAATTACCTAGTGTACATCTAAACAGTCTAGCTGGTATAACTTACTTAGTGTACATCTAAACAGCCTAGCTGGTATAACTTAACCAGTTTACATCTAAACAGTCGAGCTAGTATAACTTACCCAGTGTAATTCTAAACAAACTACCTGGTATAACTTACCTATTGTACATCTGAACAGTCTAGTTGGTATAACTTACATAGTGTACATCTAAACAGCCTAGCTGGTATAACTTAACCAGTTTACATCTAAACAGTCGAGCTAGTATAACTTACCCAGTGTAAATCTAAACAATCTAGCTGGCATAACTTACCTAGCGTACATCTAAACAGTCTAGTTGGTATAAATTACCTAGTGTACATCTAAACAGTCTAGCTGGTATAACTTACCTAGTGTACATCTAAACAGTCTAGCTGGTATAACTTACCTATTGTACATCTAAACAGTCTAGCTGGTATAACTTACCTAGTGTACATCTATACAGTCTAGCTGGTATAACTTACCTATTGTACATCTAAACAGTCTAGCTGGTATAACTTACCTAGTGTACATATACACAGTCTAGCTGGTATAACTTAACCAGTTTACATCTAAACAGTTGAGCTAGTATAACTTACCCAGTGTAAATCTAAACAATCTAGCTGGTATAACTTACCTAGTATACATCTATACAGTCTAGCTAGTATAATTTACCCAGTGTAAATCTAAACAAACTACCTGGTATAACTTACCTATTGTACATCTGAACAGTCTAGTTGGTATAACTCATCTAGTGTACATCTAAACAGTCTAGCTGGTATAACTTACATAGTATACATCTATACAGTCTAGCTAGGATAAATTACCTAGTGTACATCTAAACAGTCTAGCTGGTATAACTTACCTAGTGTACATCTATACAGTCTAGCTGGTATAAATTACCTAGTGTACATCTAAACAGTCTAGCTGGTATAACTTACCTAGTGTACATCTAAACAGCCTAGCTGGTATAACTTACCTAGTGTACATCTATACAGTCGAGCTAGTATAACTTACCCAGTGTAAATCTAAATAATCTAGCTGGTATAACTTACCTAGTATACATCTATACAGTCTAGGTGGTATAACTGACCTAGTGTACATCTAAACAGTCTAGCTGGTATAAATTACCTAGTGTACATCTAAACAGTCTAGCTGGTATAACTTACCTAGTGTACATCTAAACAGTGTAGCTGGTATATCTTACATAGTGTACATCTAAACAGTCTAGCCGGTATAACTTACCTAGTTTACATCTAAACAGTCTAGCTGGTATAACTTACCTAGTGTAAATCTAAACAGTTTAGCTGGTATCACTTACTTAGTGTACATCTAAACAGTCTAGCTGGTATAACTTACCTAGTGTACATCTGAACAGCCTAGGTGGTATAACCTGCTTAGTATACATCTAAACAGTTTAGCTGGTATAACTTACCTAGTGTACATCTATATAGTCTAGCTGGTATAACTTACCTATTGTACATCTAAACAGCCTAGCTAGCATAACTTCACTTGTGTACATCTAAACAGTCTAGCTTGCATAACTTACCTAGTAACATACATATAACTTACCTAGCATGACCTCATTACGCAGGAGCACTCAAACATTTGTTCTTTTTGTTGTAAAGCAATAAATGGCACTTTTACTGGAGCAATCAGCAAAATAGACAACCTTGCAAAACTATGAAGCAAAAATAAACACAAAAAAGTAAACTGGCTATAGAAGCAGGTAAATAGCAGGCAAGATGAGGTTACATAAGAAAATTTAGGAGGTAAAATTGGACATTAACATTTATAGCTAACGAGACATTGCTAGGTAAGATATTAATGGCTATTCAAAGCTCAAATTGTCTCTTCTACTTTTTGGAGACTACAACTGCTTTAGATAGCTGAACACTGAGCTACTGGTAGGGCTACCCCTTATAATATACCGGACCCTTTAGTTGATGAAGCAGTCACACCTGTATAAGATTTCGAATTCATTTATACCCGGTTACTAGTGTAACACAAATCTTTGTCATGGCCTTGACAAAACTGTAATTTACTCACCATGTAACCTGTAACAGGAGCCACCCGAGGGTGCAATTCTAAGTCCCTTAGCCAGAATTCCAACCCAGTTGGTAAGCCTGGAGCCATGCCAGAGTAGCATTCTACGCAATATGCGCCAGTACATGTTTGACAGAGAATGATGAGTTCACATAGCCATATGAATGAGTCATCATGCACGTAATACATAGCCATATGATTGAGTCATCTTGCACGTAATATATAGCCATATGAATGAGTCATCATGCACGCAATACATAGGCATAGAGTTGAGTAATCATAAGAAATCACAGAAACTGAAAATGACAGACCTACATACAATAGCCAACATAAAGTAAATAAATAAAAAACACAAAGTTTCTGTAAAGAAATCAGGCTACTATATTGGAGATACGACTAACAATATTGGAGATGACTAACAATATTTGAGATACGACTAAACATGTTGGAGATACGACTATCAATATTGGAGATACGAATAACGATATTGGAGATACGATTAACGATATTGGAGACCTGACTAACGATATTGTAGATACGACTAACAATATTGGAGATACGACTAACGATATTGGAGATACGACTAACGATATTGGAGATCGACTAACAATATTGGAGACCTGACTAACGATATTGTAGATACGACTAACAATATTGTAGATACGACTAACGATATTGGAGATACGACTAACGATATTGGAGATCGACTAACAATATTGGAGATACAACCAAAAATATTAGAAATACAACTGACTTATTGCCAACATCTGGTCCTGATGGCTGATCTTTGTCGCAATGGAATATGTCCAACAAATCTATGGAATACTGGTAGAGGGAGGAAGTGTGGATGTTTAGCAAATAGCTTTTGATTAACTAACAAAATCATACAAACATGTGATTAATGAAGAGTTGTGATGGGTGATAACTTTGTTAAAACCGTTAAAGTTACCACAAAAAATGAACCAAAGCGTCCTAATAAGCAAGGTGAAAGGCAGAATGTAACATTCACTCAGTAGACCTAATACAGTTTGCAAAACTAGACAGTTGAATAGAGCAGTACAGTCAGCTCATTGGCTAGTAGAAATTTAATGTGACCAGCTCATTGGCTATTAGAAAAGGAATGCAACCAGCTCATTGGCTAGTAGAAAAGCACTGTGTCCAGCTCATTGGCTAGTAGAAAAGTAATGTGGCCAGCTCTTTGGCTAATAGGAAAGGAAGGTGACCAGCTCATTGGCTAGTAGAAAAGGAATGCGACCAGCTCATAGGCTAGTGGAAATTGAACACAACTGGCTCATTGGCTTGTGGAAATGAAATGTATATACATGTAGCGGATTGGCTGTAAGACTAGTAAAAACTGCACTACATTGAGACTTTTGGTTGTGTCAATGATGTTTGCCTAAGGAGCACCCTTAATACATTTGTGTTTTCTATCAGCTAAAACTTGACAACCGGCCAGCAAATATTGGCTAGTGATGCTAAACAATTGACAAGTGTTGTCCAGTCTCATCTAATATGATGTTTATACACTAATATATGACATAACCAGTAAGTTGAACAGCACTGAGAATCTAATAAACGCTGAAATATAAGTAAAAGGCTGAAAATAATTTACTACTGAAAGTGAGAAACATTCATACCGGCCCAATGTATGTATATGTCAATATAAGGAGTATAAAATAGCTGTTGAAGTAAAAGTAGCATTACCTTGTATATATCGCAAGATTTATCCATTGGTTCAAGGTCAAACTCAAGTGACAAGTACTTTCTATTTACTGGATGAATGTTCGAGTCTCCCATTTTTAGTATGTTCACGGCAATCTCAATATCTCCAAACGCCTAGACAGACAAACGCTTCGCATACTTGTTAACTTTTCTATCACTTAACTAAGTCAACTTGGTAGATGAGCCAAACAACTAAGAGCAGGCAAAACTTGTCCATTTTTCATTTATTTGTAAAATCCTTAAACAAAGTATCTATCCAAGAAAGCCTTCCAAATGTTACATCCGTCTATTTGCGATTCATTGTTTACCTTCTGTGAGCGCAGACAAGAAGGTAGCACACACTTAGTTACTAGTGATGGGACATTAAATGACTGAGTCACTAGGGATGGTACATTACATGACTCAGTTACTGGTGATGGTACATTGCATGACTCAGTTACTAGTGATGGTACATTACATGACTCAGTTACTTGTGATGGTACATTACATGGCTCAGTTACTAGTGATGGTACCTTGCATGACTCAGTTACTAGTGATGGTACATTAAATGACCCAGTTACTAGTGATGGTTCATTACATGACTCAGTTACTAGTGAAGGTACCTTGCATGACTCAGTTACTAGTGATGTTACATTAAATGACTGAGTTACTAGTGATGGTACATTACATGACTCAGTTACTAGTGATGGTACATTAAATGACTGAGTTACTAGTGATGGTACATTACATGACTCAGTTACTAGTGATGGTACATTACATGACCCAGTTACTAGTGATGGTACATGACCTGACTGAGTTACTAGAGATGGTACATTACATGACTCAGTTACTAGTGATGGTACATTGCATGACTCAGTTATTAGTGATGGTACATTACATGACTCAGTTACTAGTGATGGTATATTACATGACTCAGTTTCTATTGATGGTACATTACATGACTGAGTTACTAGTGATGGTACATGACATGACTCAGTTACTAGTGATGGTACATGACTCAGTTACTATTGATGGTACATTACATGACTGAGTTACTAATGATGGTACATTACATGACTCAGTTACTAGGGATGGTGCATGACTCAGTTACTCGTGATGTTATGTACATGGCATGGCTTGTTAAGTTCATTGACATACCTCTAGCAAATCCATCTTTGCTTGGAGAATTTTAAGAGACACAATTCTCTCCGGATGTTTCATCCTTTAAAAACAACATCATGGTTACATTACACATATCAGGCAATAGAAATACTTTTAACAATAGAACATAAGTTAGTTTCTTCGTTTTCTTTCATAGAGTTGAGAGTATGGCTGGCTTAGGTAAAGTACTCTTTCATTAGACAAAAACTGTTCTTCTCTGACTCCAAGCTTTTCAAAAAGATACTTCAAAATACTAACAAGGTTTGAAACTGTTTGATTCAAAGGAGTGTTCATATTAGCGCAACAATTCAGTTACATGCAAAGGTATATGTCTCTTGCTCAAATACTATGTACTGAATTTTGGTTTAGCCAGCAATTGGTTAGAGCTTTGCTAGTTGCTTATAGCGTAGTATATTTACGATAAATCTTGTATACATTTAATTGAGCATTCCTAATACATATGTGTGCAATATGTTAAGTTTTCCCTTCTCGGCTGTAAATTTTTAGCATAAGACCTTGCCTTTGATCTTGTGTGTTAATTTTTCAATGGTTTAGAAGACATTTAGCGTAACTACTTTTACTAGTTTTTTGCTGGTCTCAACACACATAGAACATCCATTGTCATATAGTCCTGAAATGACTGTCAGTTTCATGTCCCCTCAAAGAAAAATTTCTCCAAAAAAACTGAAAAAACAAGTTTACCCCTTGCGCCATTTTAATAGTGAAAGCTGCAACTAAGACGTTAACCATTTCCTGCCCTATTAAATACCAGTATACTCGAGTATAAGGGTTTAGAATAACCTTCTACTGCTATTACCTATTCCACTAGCTTGTGCAGCTGTATACCAACAATCGCTAGTTTTTCCTGCAATGGAAAACCACACAATTGATTTTTTGTGATTATAGCCCAGTTGCATAGATCCAGAACTTCATATATAATGTTTGGTCTGAAACCTGTGCCTACACAACGGCTGCGCAACAAATATGAGGTTTATATCTATCCATATATCAATATATATATATATATTTCTCAAAGTTTGTGTTTTCGTCGTTGTAAATGTTCAGCTATAGAAATTTTCATATCTCGGAATAAAGAATTTGTGAGTGTTTGCGCAAGTGATTGCTCAACTCACGGAGAAGGGAAAACCTTTACAGATGTTTTATATTTCTCTTAATTTATTTAAAGGTTGACTTGCAACAAAATTCACATTACAGTTTTGGTATCATAAGATTCACTGTATCTTACTCTGTTGTGTTGTAGGTGCCAAATATGTGGAAATGTGATTACAAGCTTTTAAAAGCAAAAAACAAACAGTTAATCGCAGCCACTCGAGACCGATGTAGCTTGGATTCGCTTTCCAAAACGGCTCAAATGGGACGTAGTTGTTAGAGGATGGTTTCTGTTTACACTTTCATGCAATCTCATTCATCGAAATATTTTCGAAAATATCCTTCACGCATTCAATAAAACCATGTCTATTGTTCTTACGCGTCTGTTTTATCGTCATTGTAATGCTGTCACTTTTAGCACTGAAATCTTATAACTGACCGTAAAAAATCGTTAAAATTTATAATCTTAGCTCGAAGGAGTACATATCATTGTCTGATAATCATGACAAGCCTGTTGGTTACCTGTGATAATCGAAAAGTGCTGCAAAATTATTTGCGAAGTATCGGGCCATGTGATCAAATTACGACTTGACGATTGAATAATGCCAAAACAAAACTGTAAAGTAGCGAGCATCTATATTTAATACGGGGGCTTCGGTAAAACCCAGAGTGTTTGCCGTAAACTAGTGCTACGATATGTTTTGTAGTGAGCTTTTTATTGGCCTTTTAATACACGTGAGAACATCATGTGACAAGACGATAAAAAAACGGTAATGAACACGTCAGATAAATAACTAGAGTCCAATCTACGGCGGCTTTTCGTTTTTGAGCTTTTAAGGGTTTGTAATCACATTTTCACGTATTTGGCACCTACAAAACATCAGAGTAAGACACGGTGAATCTTTCCATACCAAATAACTGTAATGCGAATTTTGTTGCAAGTCAACCTTTAAACTAAGCAAAACAATTTTCTCATGATATGAAGTTAGCAAGTTCAAATGGTAACCGTTGATATATGTAAAACAAAAATAAATTTTATGTGCAAAAATTTTATTCCCTGGGCACCGCCAAGCATTCAGCTAGTAAGTATATATATTATTATTATATATATATAAATATATATATATATATATATATATATGTATACAGGGCAGGTAGTGCAGGTGGTAAGATGTCGGGATGGTGATCATTAGGTCCTAAGTTCAAACCCCAACAACTGCACCCTTCTGGTGGTCCTTAGACAAGATATTTGCTTGTATAACATCTACAACCTCCATGATGAGTGCAATAACCAAAGTCATGCCTACTCGGATGTCGCCCGGTCAAACAAGGTCTGTGATGCCTGTAGCTGAACCAGGAGAAGGCAGTGAAAAATTCGCTAATGGTTTAAAACGGATGCAATAGTCTCGAACTGATAACACGGACCTCATCCAGAGCTACTTTATGAGTGAACATTGAACCTCAAAAGTGGGGCTACATGGGAAGGATGCATCAACTGTGGATAAACATGCGCCCTGAATTGCCATTAACCGCTGAGCAACTTGTAGCTCAGAAGAGTAACATAATCACGCGGCACCTCATGTCGGAACTTGAGGTAGATGAAATTAGGAACCAACTCACCCAAGTAGCCTCGACTAACGAGCAGTGCATATAGACACCAGCAGTCACACATACACAATCTTGTGTTGACTCACAGGTTGAAGAAGACATGCACTTTGACCTTGACCCAAGGGTAAGAGCTTGCGGAAAATATCATCAACAAAATGGCGACGGCTAATGATTATGAAAGCGGGGTACTACTACAGAGAGTTAGCAAGGCCATACCTAAGAAGCTGTTAGAAGACATTAACTTGGCACTGGAATCGATCTCAACTCGATCGATCAGTGAGACTAATGCCCTAATTTACAGTATGGCAACCGTCATCTTGGAGGAGATGGGTATTAAGCCAATGTCAACAAGGCTTCAAGCCATTCCATCTTTGCAGCTGAGGCTACAAAAGAAGATCAAGGACTTGCACAGGAACGTTAGTAGGCTCAGTGAGAGATTTAACCACAGTTTGGAGCATCCAAAAAGGGAAGCCACAATAGAAGCTTCAGAATCTGCCAAACAGCAGTTAGTAGCACACTCGGCATGACTGAAGCGGTACACCGAGGAGCGGAGTAACAAGAGAATGAACAAACTGTTCATCAATAATTCATCTAGAGTGTATTCCCGGGTCAAAGTGAACTGCGGATGCCAATGTCATATCCTCCCGATCCAGCACCTCAAAGTCCTGGAAGGACATCTGACAGAAAGAGACTACTCATAACACCACTGCAAGTTGGCTGAAGAGGCTTAAAGAGAGCCACCAACACACTGTGGCCACCAACACACTGTGGCTACAATTGGACTCACCATCAGAGAAGTGGATGTAAAGTGCAGAGTGCAGCACTGAAGAGCTGGGCACCACCTGGCCATGACATGATTTAAGCCTTCTGGTTGAAGAAATTGACATCACTTCACACTAGACGGGCTGAGCAGATAGAATGTCTAAGAGAAGAAGGCGACCATCCGGAATGGCTGACCAAAGGATGAACTGTACTTCTGATAAAAGATCCAAAGCAGGGACCGATTCCCAAAAACTATCGACCAATAACGTGCTTGCCCATTACCTGGAAACAGCCCTCAAGAATAGTTGCAGACAAACTAGAACAGCACATGAGTCACTATATGACTAGTGCTCAGAAATGAATCGGGCGCAACACCCGACGAGCCAAACATCAGTTACTGGTGAATCGAACGGTCTGCCAAGACAGCAGGAAAAGGCATATCAATCTTGCCGTGGCTTGGATTGACTACAAAAAGGCCTATGACTCACTTCCTCATAGTTGGATACTTGAATGTCTCAGTGTGTACAATGTTCACCCTGCTCTTGAGGCATTAATCAAGATGTCAATGACCAAATGGAAAACGGAACTAGAGGCCAATGGCAAAAAACTGGCGAATGTAAAAATAAAGCGAAGCATCTATCAATATTACTCCTTATCATCGCTGCTCTTCTGCCAAAACTTATACCATATGCCTAAACTCTCTAAGCAATATGCTGGAGAAGACTCAATATGGGTACCAGTTAAAAAGTGGCACCAAAATAAACTACCTCTTCTACAAGGATGACATCAAGCATTACGCTAAAAAAGAAAGGGACATTGAATCGCTAATACACCTCACTCAGGTATACAGAAAGGACATCTGAATGACCTTCGGTATTGAGAAATGTGGAAGGCTAAATCTTAAAAAAGTCAATTCTATGCTCACAGATGGCGTAAGAGTGCAAAATGGTACCATCAACAATTTAGAATTTGGGTACGAGTACTTAGGAATTATACAAAGCAACATCAACCACGAAGCCGAGGTACGTGACAAAGCCTTTACCGAATACAAGAAATGCCTTCAGCAGGTCCTACAGAACCAGCTCAATGCCAGGAATCACGTCATGGCAATAAATACCTACGCACTGCCAGTAATAAGATATTCAGCATGTGTAATAAAGTGGACTGAGGAAGCCATCAAGGAAACAGATACAGCAAATCGTAAACTGCTGACCATGCATGGCGCACTCCACCCAAAACCCGATTTTACTAAATTGTATCTCGATAGGAAAGATGGCGGTAGGGGACTCAAAAGTGTACAGCAGACAGTGAAGGAGGAAGAGCAAAGCATCAAAGCTTATGCAGCCTCCATGGCCACTTCAGATAAGTTGCTAGCTGAATTTCAATCAGCTGCTCTTACAATGGACCTTTGCCTTGATGATGAGAAAATTGACTGGCACACGAAACCTCTTCATAGTGCTTACCACCAGCAAATATCTAAGGTTGGCGATCTTCACCAGACATATATGTGACTGAAAAAAAAAAACCTGATGACCAATACAGAGTCGCTAATCATGGCAGCCCAGGAGCAAGTGCTCCCAACAAGGCAACTCCAAACAAAAATATATCACACTAGAGACAATCCTAGATGCAGACTGTGCAAAGATGCACCTGAGACCATCCAACACATCATTAATGGATGCAAGCAGCTAGCAGGAAATTCATACACTGAGTGGCAAAACCATGTGGCAGGTGTTGTGTATAGAAGTCTATGTGACGAGTATGGCCTTAATAAACCACAACACTGACGGGAAACTTCTGGTAAGGTGAATGAAAACCACCGTGCTAAGGTCCTCTGGGACTTCTACATCCGGACTAACAAACATGTCCTAGCAAACCAACCAGATATAGTGGTGGTAGACAAGGAGAACAAAAGAGCTACTATAATAGATATAGCAGTACCCAATGACTACAATATAGACAGCAAAGAAAAAGAAAAGGTAAAGAAATATCTCCCTCTTGGAGAACAGATTGAAAAATGCTGGGATGTAAAAACCACTGTAATCCCAGTAGTCATTGGGGCACTGGGCGCAATAACACCAGCGCACAAAATGTTGCTTGCCCAAACACCAACAGCAATCAACTCAGGTGAGTTGCAGAAAAGTGCCTTTCTGGGAACAGCTAAGATCTTGAGGCGAGTGCTTAAACTCTCAGGTCTCTGGTAGGAGACCTGAGTTAGAGCAGAAACTACTACCACCCTTACGGGTTAACCGGGGTGAGGAAACCATTTATATATTTATATAAAAATTATATATGCAGATATATATATATATATATATATATATATAAAATTGTTTCCTCACTCCGGATACCCCGTATGGGTGGAGACTTATGGAGTATTAGAAGAGCTTTTATTCACGAGCTGATGGCCTTGAAGTAGTAGACAACTCCTTGATTATCTCTGTCGAATTCATCCATGGTCAAGAACCGGCCAATTTGGACACGCCTGAATCCCAACCAAACTATAAATATTACTAATAGCCATTGAGTACTACTGTTGATGTGATATAAGACTGGTGTTCACTGTGATACGCCTTTGTGCCATCATATTGGCTTCATGAGAGATAATAGTCAATTACCTCCATAACCTTTGACATAGTACACAGTCTCTATTTAATTGATCACAGCCTCTCAGTCTCACTTTGAGATTGCGGATAACATTTACTTTTGGGTCGCACTGAAATAATCCAAGACAGGAGTGGTGACATTTATTACAGTAAATGTCTTCACTCCTCTGTGTGGTATTGTATATGCTACCGCATCACCTCCCATAGAGTAGTAAGTTTTCAGGTGAACGAACAGAAAGCTTATTTGGCACTAAACCAATCAGTTGTGTTTAGCACACTAACCTAGTGGTGTTAGAGTTTACTAACCTCTTTCTACTTAACCACCTAACTTCTGCTAAATCATTTATTACTGATACTTATGGCTGATGCTTGATTTACTCCAGTTCATAAGCTTTACAAACTTATTATTTCATTATCGATACAGGTCTTCTGATAAACTCTTAACTGCCTCAACAAAGATCAAAAGTCGACAAGTCTAAACAAGTGAACATTTAAAAAGCAAGGCAAGAGCCACCCCAATAGGAATGCTCTGCATGCAGACTATCACGCTGATCAAAAGCAACAGTGACATGTCTAGCGAGTAGCAGCAAGTAGAATCAACTGACATGCCTGGATATTAGCAAGTGACATGCCTGGATATTAGCAACTGACATGCTTTGCTATTAGCAACTGACATGTTTGGATATTAGCAACTGACATGCCTGGATAATAGCAACTGACATGCCTGGATATTAGCAACTGACATGCTTTGATATTAGCAACTGACATGTCTGGATATTACCAACTGACATGCCTGGATAATAGCAATTAAAATGCCTGGATATAGCAACTGACATGACTGGATATTAGCAACTGACATGCCTGGATGTGAAGCACCATTCAACTTCTATTTAAAACTGTTTACAGTTGATTTCCTCAGGTTATGATATGTTATGGTAGGTCTACAGATGTCTATGATCATATCCTGAGGCATACCAATGCAATCCTAGAGCAGGTGTGTGGACATGTCATAGTTTAAGGCAGCATAGCCTATATGTCATTATGCTGTCAGTATTGACAGCAATGTAAGCGAGTCTTGCTGCAATGCGTATGACTTACTTCTTGTGTACATAGCCAGCAGGGTGCCTTTTCGTCTGCGAAGTAGTTACACCAGCTTTTTATAGTAGATTCTGGGACGCTTGACAAGTGTACGCTACTCTATCACTCATCTGCAGCGGTGACTACAATAAAAATCAAACATTGATACAGCTAAAAATATTTATGTCAACACATACAATGTATTGGCATAGAATATAGAACAAAAGAATGCAATGCGCCAGTACTTTCTAGAACACTAACATTAATCTTACCAAATCATCTATGCTTGGAGGTTGCGTGTTTTTTAACCCCTCTGTAAGTCCAACTGGAGTTTTAATAAACTGATTTCCAAACTGGAATACGAGGGTGGTAGAGGAGCGTCCCACAATCTACAAAGAAATAGTCTAGAAAAATTCCACTCGCTGGGTGGGCCAGCACTGAACAAAAAAAGCTTAAATTCTGTGAGGCTTCAGATCAGCCAATCACGTGAGGGCTGATAAACTTAGTCTCATGCTAGCTAATTGGCTAATGTGTCGAATGTTTTGCTAATACCAGACAATTGATCAAACTAACAAGTTCCAGATTTGATAAAAGCTCTTATAGGTGCATCTACACCGGGGTAATTCAAAGGAGTTGCTTCGCAACTCTTGAATTACCTCGAAACTCTTGAAATCAACTCGCTTCGCAAAACGCAAAAGGGTTGTAAAAATGTCTTTTTATCAGTTGCTGACACTAAATCAGCAAAGTTCTGCATACTATGTTTGTCTGTTTTAAACAGCCATCATTGACAGAGTACAACATAGAAGTGAACAATCACATATCGCAATATTAACAGCGACGCAAATACAAGCAAATGGAACGGATATCGATGTGGTATTTCCTTGGCTGAAAAAGGTGACTCATTCTGAATAGTCAGAGTTTGAATTGGATTTGGTTTGCAAACTACATTTCAAATTGTGAACAGACTGGACGTCATTCCAACTCCAACTCTTTCATCAAAAACACAACTCCAATAAATCCCCTCGGTGTGAACGCACATTTATTGTTAAAAAAGAAAAATTGTGATATCTTAGACGTTGAGACACGTCCTCAAATGGCTTTAGCAATTAACTTTTTACTAGCCAGAAGAACCAATCTAATGTTTTTAGCTACATTTCCAAATTTATGAAAGCTTCTGTACTAAAATCTTTCGGTATAAATTAAAAAGGCATATGATATTGTGTTCTTCTGCTAACTGCAACCACTTAATGGCACAAAACGAAAAATGTAAATGTTGTAAGTGAATGAGAACTGGTACAGCCTACCTTGATTGAAATCTGTTTGCTCAGCGTAACATTTATAGGATAACTGAGTTTAGTTTGAGTTCCTGATGGCCATGGCAACTCTTCCACATCATCGTCTTTTGTGGTATAAAAGCCACCCGATGATGTTACTAATAGCCTAGGGTAAACATTGAAAGAATCTAGTCAGCTGTACAATACCACACGACCGCTTTTGTCTACAGAACTAAAGATTATGCTGTTTATATAAAAAAGAGATGACACTCGTGACTCAAATACAGAAGCAGGTACTTAGTTTAAGAAAGATGCATCTAACACAGAAAGTTACGGCTATCATAAATGCTTATGTATAGCTCATGATTCTAAATATAATGGAATTTGAGTGTACTTGGCAGTTTATATAGATTGTGCTACACATTCCTTGGTACTTACAAAGGAGTGTTGCGGGTGGTATAGCAGCAGCCCGTGCCGAGTGGCATAAAACTAGCAAGCATGCTTTTGTCCTTGTCCTATGCTATTGTGTAGAACCCTGAGTCAGCACAACTGCTAGTAATTATTGCCTGAAATAGGATAGCTTAAATGGAGTTGTGCTCTCTTAATAAAAAAAGCTTTTGTAGCTATAATCAGTGTTTCTATAGTATACACTATTAGACGCATGCCAAATGTCAACAAAAAATTCTTTTTTTACAAATGTCCTAAATCTGAGCCACTTTAGTAGGTAAAACTTAACGACTTTTTGGAACAACTAATAGGAAGAAAGACAAACAAAGTTTTCCGAATACCTAATATTTCCAACTGGATAGGGTCAGGAAAAATGCATGTAGATACTTTTCAGTGAATTTGCTGGGCTATAACCAGTGTTTCAGATTTGAACGGTAAAACAGTGCAAAAACACATGAGTTCGGTTCGCTTGATTTGACCAACAGCAAATTTACGCAATTATGCCTGAGCAAACTAGAGCTGCTCTTGGAGAACAACAATAGCAGTAAATGTAAACTAAAGCTACCTAAAGTAGCTAATGGTTGCTCATTGTCAATTGTTGATTGCTTATTGCAAACTGTTGATTGCTTATTGCCAGCTGTTGATTGCTTATTGAAAGCTGTTGATTGCTTGTTGTCGACTGTTGATTGCTTATTGTCAGCTGTTGATTGCTTATTGTCAACTGTTGATTGCTTATTGTCAACTTTTGATTGCTTACTGCCAACTGTTGATTGTTTATTGCCAACTGTTGATTGCTTATTGCCAGCTGTTGATTGCTTATTGCCAGCTGTTGATTGCTTATTGTCAACTGCTGATTGCTTATTGCCAACCTTTGATTGCTTATTGTCAACTGTTGATTGCTTATTGTCAACTTTTGATTGCTTACTGCCAACTGTTGATTGTTTATTGCCAACTGTTGATTGCTTATTGTCAACTGTTGATTGCTTATTTCCAACTGTTGATTGCTTATTGTCAACTGTTGATTGCTTATTGCCAACTTTAGATTGCTTAATGTCAACTGTTGATTGCTTATAGTCAACTGCCCTTTGCTTATTGCCAAATGTTGATTGCTTATTGCCAACCTTCGATTGCTTATTGTCAATTTTTGATTGCTTATTGTCAACTGTTGATTGCTTATTGCCAGCTGTTGATTGCTTATTGTCAACTGTTAATTGCTTATCACCAAGTGTTGATTGTTGATTGTTTATTGTCGATTGTTGATTTTTTATCGCCAACTGTTGATTGCGTATTGCCAGCTGTTGATTTCTTACTGCCAACTGTTGATTGCTTATTGCCAGCTGTTGATTGCTTATTGTCAACTGTTGATTGCTTATTGTCAACTGTTGATTGCTTATTGCCTGCTGTTGGTTGCTTATGGTCAACTGTTGATTGCTTATTGTCAACTGTTGATTGCTTATTGCCAACTTTTGATTGCTTATTGTCAACTGGTGATTGCTTATTGTCAACTGTTGATTGCTTATTGCCAACTGTTGATTGCTTATTGCAAGCTGTTGATTGCTTATTTTAACTGTTGATTGCTTTGTGTCAACTGTTGATTGCTTATTGCCAACTTTTGATTGCTTATTGTCAACCCTTGATTGGTTATTGTCAACTGCTGATTTCTTATTGCAAGCTGTTGGTTGATTTTTGCTAACTATTGATTGCTTATTGTCAATGTTGATTGTTTATTGCGAACTGTTGATTGCTTATTGCCAAATGTCGATTGCTTATTGCCAACTTTCGATTGCTTATTGTCAACTGTTGATTGCTTATTGCCAGCTGTTGATCGCTGATTGTCAACTGTTAATTGCTTATCACCAAGTGTTGATTGTTTATCGTCAACTGTTGATTTCTTATCGCCAACTGTTGATTGCTTATTGTCAGCTGTTGATTGCGTATTGCCAGCTGTTGATTTCTTACTGCCAACTGTTGATTGCTTATTGCCAGCTGTTGATTGCTTATTGTCAACTGTTGATTGCTTATTGTCAACTGTTGATTGCTTATTGCCTGCTGTTGGTTGCTTATTGTCAACTGTTGATTGCTTATTGTCAACTGTTGATTGCTTATTGCCAACTTTTGATTGCTTATTGTCAACTGTTGATTGCTTATTGTCAACTGTTGATTGCTTATTGCCAACTGTTGATTGCTTATTGCAAGCTGTTGATTGCTTATTTTAACTGTTGATTGCTTTGTGTCAACTGTTGATTGCTTATTGCCAACTTTTTATTGCTTATTGTCAATTTTTGATTGCTTATTGTCAACTGTTGATTGCTTATTGCCAACTTTAGATTGCTTATTGCAAGCCGTTGATTGCTTATTTCAACTGTTGATTGTTTTTTGTCAACTGTTGATTGCTTATTGTTAACTTTTGGATTGCTTATTGTCAACCCTTGATTGGTTATTGTCAACTGCTGATTTCTTATTGCAAGCTGTTGGTTGATTTTTGCTAACTATTGATTGCTTATAGTCAATGTTGATTGTTTATTGCGAACTGTTGATTGCTTATTGCCAAATGTCGATTGCTTATTGCCAACTTTCGATTGCTTATTGTCAACTGTTGATTGCTTATTGCCAGCTGTTGATCGCTGATTGTCAACTGTTAATTGCTTATCACCAAGTGTTGATTGTTTATCGTCAACTGTTGATTTCTTATCGCCAACTGTTGATTGCTTATTGTCAGCTGTTGATTGCGTATTGCCAGCTGTTGATTTCTTACTGCCAACTGTTGATTGCTTATTGCCAGCTGTTGATTGCTTATTGTCAACTGTTGATTGCTTATTGTCAACTGTTGATTGCTTATTGCCTGCTGTTGGTTGCTTATTGTCAACTGTTGATTGCTTATTGTCAACTGTTGATTGCTTATTGCCAACTTTTGATTGCTTATTGTCAACTGTTGATTGCTTATTGTCAACTGTTGATTGCTTATTGCCAACTGTTGATTGCTTATTGCAAGCTGTTGATTGCTTATTTTAACTGTTGATTGCTTTGTGTCAACTGTTGATTGCTTATTGCCAACTTTTTATTGCTTATTGTCAATTTTTGATTGCTTATTGTCAACTGTTGATTGCTTATTGCCAACTTTAGATTGCTTATTGCAAGCCGTTGATTGCTTATTTCAACTGTTGATTGTTTTTTGTCAACTGTTGATTGCTTATTGTTAACTTTTGGATTGCTTATTGTCAACTGTTGATTGCTTATTGTCAACTTTTGATTGCTTATTGCCAACTGTTGAATGCTTATTGCCAACTGTTGATTGCTTATTGCCAACTGTTGATTGCTTATTGCCAACTGTTGATTGCTTATTGCCAGCTGTTGATGGCTTATTGCCAACTGTTGATTGCTTATTGCCAACTGTTGATTGCTTATTGCCAACTGTTGATTGCTTATTGCCAGCTGTTGATGGCTTATTGCCAACTGTTGATTGCTTATTGCTAACTGTTGATTGCTTATTGCCAACTGTTGATTGCTTATTGCAAGCTGTTGATTGCTTATTTCAACTGTCGATGGCTTATTGCCAACCCTTGAGTGCTTATTGTCAACTGCTGATTTTTTATTGCAAGCTGTTGGTTGATTTTTGCTAACTATTGATTGCTTATTTTCAATGTTGATTGTTTATTGCGAACTGTTGATTGCTTGTTGCCAACTGTTGATTGCTTATTGCTAACTGGTGATTGCTTATTGTCAATTGTTTAATGTTTATTGCCAATTGTTTATTGCCAACTGTTGATTGCTTATTGCTAACAACTGTTCAAACCTGCTGAGCCAGTTTAAGAGTTTAAAGATTGTTAACAAAAATCAACTTGGCTTTCTAAGCCTGTGAGTATTCTATAAAAATTCTAAAGCTGAGTGGTCCAGTAAAGAGCCATGAAACAAGAGATTAAGACCGACTAATCACATGTGGGCTTTAAGTTAGCCTATTGCATATGTGACAAGTAATTTGTGCCAACTGCGTACATGACAACTGACAAACAATGCAGTCGAGACCTAGTGGTCTGCAAACCATAGATTGAATTCAATTCCTAACAAAAGTCACCAGTGGTGACCTTTAAATTTAACCCTGACCTTTGGTATCTAACCTCAAATTGCCCTCTCTTTTCAACTGCGCATGTTTCCAGTTGTCAAGGCTATCTTACCACTGAACTCAGCCATGTCTAGCTGAGGTGACAGAGCCAGTGTTTGTGCAATAATACTGCTAAAAAGTGGACAAAACCTCTACTTCAGTAAGCTAAGCAGACATCATGGCCTTCCAGGCATTGCTCATCCCACTTTGTAGTGTATGTTAAAACTGTTGTATGATGGAGCAGATATTTGTATAAGAATACACTGTAATTTCTTTAATCCATCTAATATCTCAAAAACCCGTCACTCTGTAATAGCTACTGCACATAATGGTGCTGCAATAAAACAGATGCATCTGTATATATATATATATATATATATATATATATATATATATATATATATATATATATATATATATATATATATATATATATATATATATTGCACAATGGGCAGACACACCCACACGTGTCCACAATATGCAGACACACCTACGCATGCCCACAATACGCAGATACACACACGCACACACATGCATGCCCACTGTGCGCAGACACACCCACACATGTCCACAATATGCAAATACACACACACACATGCCCTCTTTGCGCAGACACACCCACACATGCCCACAAAATGCAAACACAAGCATGCCCACAATGCGCAGATACACAGATGCATGCCCACAATGCACACACACACACAAATGCAGATATACCAACAGATATGAAACAGTAACAGCTATGTTATTGATTCTTTCATCTATCCTAAACTGTTCATTCAACAGTTGCAGTAGCAGTCTGATATCGGTCCTTCATAGTAGCAGTTTAATAGTTTTACATGTATCTCAGACTTTCGCGTTAAACACTTTTCCTTATAAAGCACTTGAGTCTTTTGACGGGTTTCGATAGCTTGATTCGATTGAACTAAGTTCTCCCATTGAATCTTGCATTTTTAAAACATTTGGGAAAAATGTGACAGGTCGTGTCATTTTTAATACAAATTAGTTCAGATCACAAAATTGGTTTTAGCCCAAAGTAATAGAGAAACTTGTCAGCTTTTCAAAACTGTTGTTGGAATTAAAATCAAAGCAATTTAACCTAAGACACAGAGTTATATCAAAGAGGGTGTTGGTCAATGTGGTCGACGCCACAAACTGAGAAATTTTCTTTACAGTTGATGGATTAAATATCAAACAGTATTATTTGTTGACGTTTTGGAAGGTCATAGCACCCCCCCCCCCGCTACAAGCATTACGTTCTCATGAATATTGAAATCTTTAGGGAAGAGAAAATGGCGAACAATATAAAAAAGTTTCCAAAGGCGCCACATGAACTAGAATACTTAAAACAGTGAGGTCAAGGTAATATGTTGTGTCGTTGGAAAATAACACATTAATATACCGTAAAGGAGCTACGACCAAATTGTGATGCACATTGAACTGGTGGTTTTGGGCATAACATTGATGCCAATGTATCAGTGTTAGAATAATTACCCAATCAACTCACAGAACCTTTACTGAGATGAACGAGTTAGCATCTTTAGGATAGCCGATTCGGATTAGGATAGCTGGTCGGCAGGGTAGTAAACCTAAGGATTAAACAAAAGTAAAATTTGTTGTTTTTAATAGGCTTGAAAGTATACTGTACATTTACTGTTTTTATTTTTAAAAGTATATTTTTATTTATAAACTTGATTGTTTTTATAATTATTAATTAGCATTTGCAATTGGCAATTGCTGATTGCCAATTGTTAAAACTCAGCAGTGTTTAAACTCAAAACACTACAGTCTTGGCTTCATAACCTTGTAATAGTCGAGCATTTATTGTTATATTTTGAGCTGTGTATGTGTGTGTTTTTGACAAAAATATAAAATGAGATTTTGCGTTTTGTAACAAGCAATGTTTTAAAAATGGTTTTGATCTACCTGCTGCGCATAATCAAATCCGTAGTGAGCAACGGGAGGTCCAGTCAGAAAAGTATTGACCCCCAAGCTTCAAGTCTTTTGTTAGATATTGTCGTGACGGCAGGATGCACTCATTAAGGCATGTTCAAGGAGATTCAGCTGCCGATTGATCTCTGCAGCTCGTTTATCCAACGGCTGGTTTGCAGACCTGTTGTGACAAACAATAACGAAAGGTAGTGGACAGTGTGCAAAGAACACTTGCCAGAATATTCAATATGCTCAAATATCACTAAGACTAAAACTGTAAATGCACATACCTCAAGTGTGCCATGTTATTTTTTTGGCAGAGCTAACACAGATATTTACGTACTTGGTTTGGTGATGATAAAGTATGGCGGAAGCTCCTCCCAGATTGCTCTGAATGCCGACTTACACTTGAAGTTAAGCATAGCCTCTTGACACTTTTGCTTATAGAGCTCACAGATTGACTCAATCGTGAAGTTACTAGGCAGAATCTTTAGTTCCTCAAAACCTATTGGAATGTTTTTGATGAATAATGTTCAACATAGCTCTGACAAAATTAATAACTTAGGTTAACTAATCGCAAAAAAATAAAATAACCGTAATTATGCTTTGAAAGCATTTTATTTTTAAATTTCAAAACCTAGTTGGCTTACCTGAAACTCGACCTGGAAGGTCACGAGAGTGAATGGAGGCGATGTGGTCTAAGAAGTCTGCAATGCCTTTACTATCATCTGATGTGACAGCCCCCTTATTTCTACCTTGGTAATTGAAACTCCTTGGTACAGCTATTTCTGTCCTATTATAGTGTCGCTTCAGTGTTTGAAACATGTTTTTCCCTATTCTGTTGAGAAAAAGAAATGTTTCACTGCATATTTTTTGACCTACATACCAGAAAGTATTATGTAGCGGTGTGTAATCGCAATAGCAGCTTTGTAAAGAATACGCCGTCGATCGCATATTTTCTACAGTAACACATCAAAAACATCATACCTTCGTGAGCAAAGTTGCAACAGTTTCGCTTTCGCTGCATCTCCTTGTATTTGTGCTTTTTGCCAGTTGTCTCTGACACGTCAATTATGGCTGAAATCTTTCCAATAATGATAAGATCTCTGCTCTCCTTGGCTAATGATTGATTGACTGCGAGGATCAGGGTATCTTTGACACTTCAAACCATGTGATGCAGCCACATGTCCATTTACATCCTTAAAAACAACTCATAAGTTTAACACCTGTCAGTCGGGTCATTGATGGTACTACCTGATTTGAGGTAAATATGAATTCATGACACTAAATACATGTACATGTATCATAGTGAGGGTTAGATTGGTAAGGGAAAGAGATGGTTGGTTGCTTAAACCAAACTGAGAAAGAAGATAATAATACTACATAATAATACTAATAAAATAATACATAATAAAATAATACTCATAATAATACATGCACTACTTTTCTTAGACTACATCTACTTGCTTGCAGTAGGTACGCATCATCACTGAGATGAAACTCTACATCTGCTGGCAGAGCTGTTCCTGTATTATCTGAGTTTGGCTGTGCAGCAACATTATTTTTACATGTCTCTACACTACGACTTTTATCCGTAAACTCATCGGAAATTTCCCATTTTATCCATCATTTTCAATACCGAAATTGACCTCACTGCTTCCGGAATCACTATCACTTTCTTTTCCACTCTGTAATTTTAAAAAATCTACATCTACTTACTCAAATTATTTCCAACAATCACCACCATCGACATCGTGGTAAGACATTTTAAAATACGATACGTAAACCAAATAACTGGAAATGAAATATCAACATTCATCGTCCTTAGCAACCCCTTTAACTTCTTCAAACAGTCAAATAAAGCATCTTAGCTAATCAAATGCATAAGCACTCAATTCCTGATATATTATTTGCTTTAGAAAGTTCATGACCTCAAAACACAAAAGTTTATGCCGCACGGACTAATTTCACTTTGAGAGCCTATTGTGCGCTATATGAAATGTCGCGTTTGTATTGAAAATACTACGAGCCATCACAAATGTTTGCGGAGCGGTGACAATAGTTTTAGTGGTTAACATACAAATGCAAAGACAGACAGACACCCATATAAATACCTGCTACCAACTGCGCAGACACACACCTATTAACAAAGACGCATAGAAAGATGAACACGCTTGCACAAAAACATGCATGCGCACACATAAACTCACATACACACACACACCTGCTAACAATGCGCAGACACACACACGCAAGCCTACAATACGCAGACACACACACTCACACACACACACCCACACATGCACGCCCACACACACACACACACGTACACACACCACACACACAAACACACATTCAAACATACCTTCTACTTTAAAGTAAACAATTTGTCCTTAAAGAGCAGATAACTTCTGGAATGATGAAAATAGCTTGTTGCGAAGAAAAAGTTTACCCCATTAAATCTCGCGATATATTTCGCTTGTTGGAAAAATTGCGCACATTTTATACTTGCTCACACCAGCACAGACACACACATTAACATATACAGACAAACACACAGACACGGACAGCAACACGCACGCACGCGCACACACACGCATGCAGACAGCGACACACACGCACAGACAGCGACACACACACACACACCCGCATGCACGCACACACGCATGCACACACGCACACAGACAGCGACACAGACAGCGACACACACACACACACACAGACAGCGACACACACGCACAGACAGCGACACACAGACAGTGACACACAGACATCGACACACACAGACAGCGACACACATAGACTGCGAGACGGACACCACAACAGCCACACCCACACAAACATGTAAACACACTGAGCGAAACGCATACACACACATGTAAACACACCTGCACACGCACGCACACACAAATAATATGCCAACAGATATGAAATAATAACAGCAACATAGTTGATTTGTTCATCCATTGCAAACTGTTATATCAAAAGTTGCAGTAGAAGCTAGATATAGCTCTTACATAGTAACAGCCTGATAGTTTTAAATGTACTTTCTACTTTCAGGTTAAAAACTTTTCTTTGAAGACCATGGTGATCATTTCATAGCCTTTGATAGCTTGTTGCGATTGAACAAAGTTCACCCTTTTTAATCTTGCACATGCATGCACACACTGCAACATTTAGAAAACTTTTTTGCAGGCGATGTCAGTAATTCTAATAAAATTCACTGTGACAGACACACAGTCATATACTTGCTCACAAATGCGGAGGCACACACACATGAACACAGAAAAACACACAAACGTTTGCATACACGCACAAACACCTACCTACACGCATGAACCCAAACGCACTTATATAACCAGAAATGTACCAGTAAGTGCAATGTATTTAATTTGTTGATCAATCACATAATGTTATATCCCAAACTTGCAGTAGCAGCTTGATAGCGGTCCTACATACTAGTAGTTTAATAGTCTTCAATGTAGTAGCAATTTTCCACTAGAACACTTGTAAATCATGTTGCGATTGAACAGGGTTTAGCGCATTGTATCTCGCTTACTAGCGACATTTGAAAAAGAAGTTTGCGAAAAACGACAGTAGTTCTAAAACGTAATACACAAAAACATAAAACAAATAAACAGACTAGGCAAATGTGCAAACACAAGGATGAAATAACTAAACAGATCAAAATTCAGGACACATAAATAAGCAAACAAACAAATAACTACAACCACACATACACAAAATTCTTACACCCAAACAAGTACAAACTCATACACTAAGAGATACACCACACATATACACTTTGCATTCAGATGGCGCACATTCATGCACACTGACACACTCAGACACACACTCAGACACACACACACACGCACGCACGCACACGCACAAATATATAACTTCTCAAATATTTGGAATTGTTCTCTTAGGAGTATGACCAAAACATCCAATCAGAATAATTCTGAAACGAAAGTAGTTTAGGTCTTATGACTTAACCAGTCAGATTTAAGTGAAACTAGTTCCATTTTAGAAACTGAGCAATAAAAAAGGCAAACATTTTCTGAAGATGCTTTAAAGAAAGAGCGGCGCAATTGGAAATTTTTAGCCAATCACAGAGCTTAACGCAAAACTGACCAACAAAAAGCCAGAAGCTGTTCAACATTGATTGGTCAGTTTTTGAAATACTGAACCCTGTTTGGTGACACACCATTTAGTCACCGACAGCTCTCTATACTACAATACTCGTGTTTCAGTTTTTCACAAGAGTATGTTGTCATATTCACTTGTGTATTCGCCTCATCTAATTTTTGCGTTTTCGCGGTGTCATCCTTTCGCGAAAAATGAATGTGCGAAACTAAACTATCATAACAAACGAGCGAAAAAGCGAAACTAAATAGCTTTGTTCATTGATATTCAGGCCTGTATTCACTGGTTGCAAGTTGGGGTGGCTAATGTTAGGCGACTAGTAATGAAGACCTACTGTGTGGAGGGTGGGGCGGTGTAAGCCCCCAACATATTTCTTTCATGTAGGGCCTCAGCCGGGCCTGTCGTGTGAAGTTTTAAAAATTTTTACCGGAAAGTATCAACATTTTTCTATTTTTTGAGATTCGTTTTGTTTTAGGTGATGTGACTGACGAGACGTTTTTAAATGAAAATAGGCAAAACTGGACCGCAGTTAAAACGCTCAGAAGAAGACATCTTTTGCTTTTGAGCGTTTTAACAAAGATCAATTTTGCGGATTTTATTTTAAGTTCATTTGGAGGCTTTTACGCTTTCGATTGAACATGGTCAAGCGGGTGTTTGACAAAACTTAATCTTTTGCAAACCTTTATAAAAGTTGTTACCAAAAATATTGTGCCTCTGATGATGATAATAATGATGCCTAAGAACTACTAGAAGTTGATGTTGGTCTCTATGGCTTGGAATGAAGTGATATTCTACAGCGATAAAAACTGTGTCCATGGCCGTTGGGCAAATAACTTTTCGAATAAAATTATGTTGAGGTTGAGTTATCTGAAGCAACTTATTGCGTTGGAACTGACCAAACGAATCCGTTCGAGTTAACCTTGTGTTTGAGATGAAACGTTACATTTTATCCAGGGAGAGTTATCCGAATTGGACTGCAGTACTTACCGTAAAAAATTCCCAAAAAGTTGGGGCGGCTCAGCCGGCCAGCTGCTACAGAGAAAACGGGCCTGTTGATAGTCCAAGAAACAAAAGACAACAAGCGATCAAATTGCATTATCGACCTTGCCCACACCATTCTACCTGCGGTTCACAATTACAAACTAGTCGCAAATTGAATTTTTTTTATCGGTGAACTGAACCTGAGGAATCTAATTATGTTTGTTCCACTGCATTTATTTCCAAATCACTATATTTTCGCACTCATCAGAGCTGCGAAATTAAGTTGCTGTGAAATTTTACTCTGTGAGCTACTCCCAAAACTAAATACTAGCAAAATATAAGTGTCCTAGGGTAGTCACCGACTTTTGAAGTTTAATATCGTCTGATATAGATAACATGACTGACAGGGTCTAGTGAATGTTTATCTGTTGAGAATCGCTAACAAACATTGCGTTGTATCTGATTCACTGCACAAACTAGTCAAGACATGATCAATACTGTCAAGCGCAATTCAAATTCCATCTACTTCATGTCTCTCATTTCATATTGTAGAATTTATATTCATAAAGCACGCAAAATAATAACAAAATATATAATTGTTTCAACACAAACATCACATAAAGATATTATTCACATTTCTAAATAAAGAGATCGGAAGGTCATTTGCTGCCAGTATCCAAATGCTCTCCATAGAACTTGGTCGTCATATCCACGACTGGCAGATAGTTCTGTGTGAGAAGTAGGTTTGATACTTTGGAGGCTTGTGATAAACGACCTTTACTTGACCCCGGTAGCGGTGGCTCCAATTTTTTAGATTTCAAACTGAAAAAGAATGACAAACTTGTGTATAAGAAATTAAATATGCATACTGATAAACTGGAGGGTTGTATCTACTGCTGGTATTATTGTTTCATGTGTGAATAGTATTATACCAGTACCAAATTTCTGCTGGCAGCATCTTTCATTTGAATTTGATTGTAACAACCATGCAATTGGCAGTTACAACAACATACAAACCTCTTATCTGATGAGACAGGATTCGTATAGGCTACTTGTCCTTTTGGAGTTATCCCTCTTTCTACTGCTGATGGCCGATGTGCGTACTCCCAATCTAACCTCTTGTTCTTGACCATGCACTGCGGGCATTGCAGCTCTCCTCTCACTGCAATATATTCATTACAGACTTGGAGCCATGCCGCATGCAGGAGAGTTACATGTACCCCCTAGAGAGTTCGAGGGCTCAATTACTGTAAACATATAGTAACAGCAAAGAATTTGCATGCCAATAAGTATATTTATTACCAAAGCTAACAAAAATTGCATTTAAATGCAACCGACATTTAAGAACATGGTAATTCAAAAGAAGCATGATCACCAACTTAGAGATGCTAAGAGATCACATGGAGACTCTCTAATTTAGAGATCACTTGGAGACCATAAGAGATTACTAACGTAATCGCTAAGAGACAATCTGATTGTATCACATTATTACAAAGCTATCTATGCTTACCTCGGTACTGTATCTTATCATAATAAAGCTATCTATACTCAATTTAGTAATGTATCAAATAATGACAAATCTGCGTATCTAGGCACACCTTAGTAATGCTATTTTAATTATTTTATTAGTTCACTCCAAGTATGGACTTTCTGCTTTTCAATTTGAAGTAAATGTTGTAAAACTCTCTTATTCATGAGGTTTTATCCCCGCGAAAAAGAGGTATATACATACAAAAAGCCCCCCAACTTTCTCCAATTCGACGGGAGCTCCAAACCTTCGTCCACTTTAAATAAGAGTTTCATTCCGGTCATTGAGTATTACGAGGCTGCCGTTATGTGCATGTGTAATGATGTGATAAATGATGTGATTATTATGATAAATTATTCACATGATAAATGCATGTGCACACAACTTACGAAAATTTTCAACAACGACGTCGCAAACCCTCGTTTTGAAAACTCATGAAAAATTTTAACCATCGTTTAGCAGAGTCGTTAAAGTATAATAACGATAAAAAACACATATAAACCAATTCAAATATATTACCAAGTCTTTGAAAAGTGTCGACAGTATCTTAAAAGGTACCCATCTGAATGAATTATACACAAATAGACAGATTTATTGGCCAAAAATCGTTACTTAGTATTATTTATGGCCGTACTTTGATAAAAGTAAGGCCATAAAAGCCTTACTTTTATCAAAGTTAGGACCGGAACTTGAAACGCCAAGCAACAGAGAATAAAATGATTAAGTCGCGCGCATTTCATAAAAAAATAACGTACACATTTCACCAGTCTATATATCATTGTCAAATTGCCGAAGGTTTCGGCAATTCGACAATTTGCTGATTTCAAAATAACTGACATTTTAGACACTTTTGAGTACTTTGATATTCTAACTGATGTCCAATGCAGTGTAAGTAAAGGAAATGACGATGATATTTCCTTCTAACAATTCTTATGAAATCATTACAATATTTTATTATAAGTTTGGATGACTACAGAACAATGACTACGTAGTACAGCTTTTCTAAAAATCTATATAAACATCACAAATTCTTGATAATGCTAGCTATGACATTTTGAAATGTAAACAAAATTGTGCATTGGTTTTATATTATTACTATATTAACAATATTGGCTATTCTAATAATATCAGTGCATTTTACTTTTAATATTGGCCAATATTGCATTTCTCCTATTGCAGGGGGAGATATATAAACATATAATAACACCCACACCCAGTATATTACAACTACCATTGCAGTTATTCTATTGCGCTGCAGTGCCATTTGACTGCTAATATTGCATTTCTCAACCGTCAGTACCCTTTCTTTTTTCCAACATCTCTTTGGTCGTGGGCTGTATGACAGTGGAATTTATAGTAATTATAATATATTTATATATTATATATATATATATATATATATATATATATATATATATATATATATATATATATATATATATATATATATATATATATATATATATATATATATATATATAACATCACCTTCAACTACTCTCAGATAGAAAATAATAAAAGAGATGCAGCATTCAGAAGATTATAACTATTTTTCTATCCTTGAATTCGATAAGCAGATGTTATACAGTAATACCCTTCATAGCATAAACAGTATAAACTGTTATTCTTGTGTAAATCAGTGACAACAGTTAATAAAAAGACCAAAGATGGCTTGCCAAATGACACGCCTTTTACCCTCTATTGATTTATAAGGTTTGGACTGTCAAAAGTCAATAGAAAGTCATCATATCATATGTCAGCGAATCATGCTTCCAAATCTTTGCATCTTTTTACCTATGCTGTGTGTAATAGAACAAATATTGAGCTAACTTATGTTACGTATTAAGTTAGTCAAAGTTGTTAGTTAGTTACTTTGTTTACCCGTGCAACGCCAGACATTTACTGAGTAGAAACTAAATATTATCAAATATTAGCAAACTTTAAACTGTCAGTACTCAACTGCCATGACTTGTCAAGAATCCTCTAACAAAGTTACATCCATCATAATGACAATCAATACTCACTTCAACATTGGCTGAGATATAGTGTTGTGGTGGTTGGTGGTGTTGTGGTGAAGAGTGGATTAGAAGAGATGGGCTTTATTTGAGTAAAAGTGGGTTGGAAGTTGACTGGCAGCGGGTGGCGGGCTAGGCGGTAGGGGTGGTGAGTCGACATGTGTAGTGTTGATGATTATTAATGGTGAGGCGATAGTGATGGTAGTAGAGGGGCAATTGTGATGGTGGCGATGAAGTGAATGGGGTAAATATGAAGTTGTGGTGAAGATGATTTGGTGATTGTGGCGGTGTTTGTGGTGGTTGCGACAGTGGTGGTGTTAGAGGTGGTGAAGCGAAAGATGATGGTGATTGGGATAGTAGAGGTGGTGGTTGTGACAGTTTTTGTGGCGATAGTAGGTGAGTTGGTGGATGGAAAGAAGTGGCAATGGCAGCATCCTCTGGTGGCAATGAAGTGGTGGTTTCATTGGCACCAGTGCCTACAAGTCAAAGAATTATATTTGGTAACATGTAGATATTAGTTAAATTCTTAAAGGCTGGTTCCCATATACGTCGCAAAGCACCGGCGACAGCACAGCTGGTTATTAGCGGTGAAATGGGAACCTACGCCAAGTACCACCAAGGACCGCCAGTAGTTGCCGGCAGCATCGCAATAGTTTCGCACTGCTCAAATTTTGCAAAAACCGCAGGCAAAGCCTTCCCGAATGCACTGTACGGGTAAAGGTCACCATTATAGGAACGGCATGGGGGAGCGAAAATTTTATTTGATCACAAAATTATGTTTACGATATTAATAACGATGTGGCTTTATGTGAACATATGCCAGCGGGCCTGTTACCGCCGGAGTCTCGCAATCGATATAGGAACCAGGCTTTAGTCAGCAATAGAACATGTACTATAATCATATAGGTTGTTTAGCATAAGAACTTACTTGTACAGCTTGAAGGCTGCCACCGCCACTCCTACCGCGGCGCAACCAATTAAAATCTTTGTTACTGTTCCAGTTTGGGCTGGAGA
Organism: Watersipora subatra; assembly: GCF_963576615.1. Taxonomy (NCBI): domain Eukaryota; kingdom Metazoa; phylum Bryozoa; class Gymnolaemata; order Cheilostomatida; family Watersiporidae; genus Watersipora; species Watersipora subatra. Next base: position 69,289 of record NW_027045271.1, read on the forward strand.
TGGTGGCGATGATGGGAGGAGTGGTGCTTTTGAGTATGTTGATGATGGAGATGCAGGTGATGATTTCGATGGTGAAGGTAGATGGGGTGATGGTTTCTTTTGTACTGATCGGGGTGTTGATGAATGAAATTGAGGTGAAGATTTGGAGTGTGAAGGTGGATAGGGTGCTGATTGCATTGGAAGAGGTTGAGATGAAGGAGTAGATGTCGAATCAGGCAGCTCTTCCTCCATCACTGGCCACGTTAAATTTTTTGGCTCTGCTGCCCTCAAAGTAGCTAGATGACCAGCATCTAGCATAAATTGAAGGGCAGCAGGCAGTGGCCAAGTAATTGCTGGCGCAGATTGTCCGGAGGAGGAAGAGCTGCCCTCTTCTTGAGCAAAGAATTCGGGGAGTTCTAAAATGAAATAATACAATTTCAGTTTAAACGTCTTAGATCGAGTTCTATTTGTAACAAAGTTACTTATCGAGTTTCATAACACTCTGACTCAATAGTGAAAGTTATGACAGTTCATAAAAGTTTGGTTGGAGCGGAAGGTTAATAGTTGTGTCACCATGAGATGTTCACTTTTTCACTGATTGAATTTGTGGAGAAAGACACTTGCAAATAGTTAATGAATTTATCAAGTCTTATATTAAGGAAATCTTTTAGTTGAGTGTACTGGCCTAGCTATAGCGAGTTTTTAATAAGAATAACGACATCATGACCTTTCATGACTTATTATTACGTAGGTCCTGAGGCTACTCTTTCGAATAAATGTCACTACATTTTATAATTAAATTTGTTGCAGTCTTTTGACTGATTTACTAAGTTGATTGAAGCAGCTGATATCAGTTTAAAATATTTCATATCAACCTAACAAAGGAGGTAGTATGGACTAGAATAAAGTAATCAAATATGAGTCAAAAGCAAGCATTCTTAAGCATTTTTATAATATATACTAAATGTTATGTTTTATTTTACAGACATGTCTTAGACAAACAAAAAATTGGTGAGAAAGGATATAGACATAACAGTCAGATCTTTTGCTCATATGTCAAATGCGTGACTAAATAGTCTCTCATTTTCATGTTTGTTGATTCATTCCACAAACTACAGTTTGAATGATGAAAGGAAATTAATGGGTATGACAACTTCTCATGCGCCATCTGCTTTGGTTTGATTCCAACACAATTTTTTGAACTGAAGCGCCTGATACTAGACTCTTTGTTTTTAAAAGACACATAAATCGCTCCTCTACAGCTCACTGCTCTACTGTCTCTCACTTTAACAATATATCAGTTTAGATGAGGTCCTTATTCCTTTCAGCAGTCGCTAAGTAGTAACTAGCTAAACATCGATTCTAATGTATTTATTTTCACAATAGTTTATGAGTTTCACATCTTTTTATAGTCAGATTATAAACTTATATTGCTTCAAGGAAGAGAAACATTACATCTTTTTTATAGACAGATTATAAACTTACAATATTCCTTCAGTGAAAATGAACATGTATTTATACATTGCTTACCGAAACCATAAGAGGTGTTATCCAGCTCGGCCAGCGAGCTGGATGATGATAAACGAAGCCCGCCTATCCCGCTGCCAGTCTGTGGTGGACAATCCGCGATGCTCATGATCGAAGAATGATAGCAGTCAATAATAGTTAATAATAATAGCTCAGAATGAAGGGACTCTGTGTAACTCACTGTAACTACTGTGTAACTTCACTGAGAACTACTGAGTGAGTGATGTCATCACATTACGCTAGAAATCTTAGAATTCCTAAGCCAAGTTTATACTGTTAAGTAATTACACTGATTGGCTGTATGACATGCGTATTTTTCTCCCTTTTACAACTTGAAGATACCATAAAAACTTTCTCATGTGCATAATTCAAATACATATACATTAATATTATATATACATGAATATTATATATATATACATGTACATGTAAATATATATAAATACATATGAATTATATATCAATAAACCATAAGATATATGTTTATAATGAACATAAATACACAATAAATATACACAATACTAGAAATTTTCCTGTCATACTGCCCACAACCAAAGTGATATTGGAAAAAAGAGAAGGTACTGTTGGTTGAGAAATGCAATATTAGCCGTCAAATGTCACTGCAGTGCAATAGGATAACTGCAATAGTAGCTGCAATGTACTGGTTGTTATTATGTACAACAAACAGCAATAATGAAAGGAAATGATTATCTATATATATATATTTTTCAAAATCCGTGTGTCGTATGTCGGAAATCCGGCTATAGATCTTAAATTCTTGAAACAAATATTACATACCGACGAAGATTCGATCTCGCACGAAGCCGGGCAGAAGTCTTATGTCTAGCCCACTGGACTAAGGATGTCGCAGTTGTTGGCCAACCAATATAAGGCATTATATCAGAGCTATACCTAACTGCTTTACGTATGACGCGGGTCATAGCATAACGTCACGAGAAGCTGTTCCTCACATTATTAAACTGCCTAATGGCCCTAATAGCAAAACTCTCACCACTTCTCATTATTTATAAGACAAAAAACTTCTCTCATGATATGTAGTTTGAAAGTTAGAATGGCAAATGTGATTATATGTTAAATACAAATTAATTTTCTGTCCAAATATTCTTCTATTACACGGGCAACGCCGGGTGACACGGCTAGTATGTTTATATCTCTCACCTGCAATAAGAGACATGCAATATTATAAGTAAAATGGCAAGCTGCTGTGTAATATATACAGTTTGAAAGTTGGTTGTGTTGAATGCAGAATGGTTTTGACAGCGATCTGTAACCAAAGTGAAAAAATGGTTCATGATCACAGAAACCATGGTTAAGTCGGGTGTGTGAGATTTAGAGTCTACACTAACATAAGGAGAAGATTATCAGTTATTTTGCAAAAAAAAATTTATTCTAGCTTAATTACAGCGGCTTTTATGGTCAATAAACTGAATGCATGTTTACCACTAGCGCGAGAAAATTGTTTTGAGAAAACTGGTATTAAAGTTTGAGAAACGAAAATCAATGCAAAATTTTGTTTACATTTCAAAATGTCATAGCAACCAATATCAAGAAGTTGTGATACTTATCTAGATTTTTGTATTTCTATGCAAAAAATTATGTTGAATTTAAAATTTTAAACAGAATTTAGTTGGTTGTCATTGAAATAGATGTATATCTATAAGAAAGTGTAGGCCTATAACTTAATTTTGCAGACACTAAAAATGGCTTGGCAGTACCGCGATATTGGGCACCGCCGTAGCAATGTACTGTGTATCACTACAGATACGAGCTAACACTGTGAAATACTGCATGAGTGATGTCATCACATTACGCTAGAAATCTTAGAATTCCTCAGCCAAGTTTATACTGTTAAGTAATTACACTGATTGGCTGTATGACATGCGTATTTTGCTCACTTGTACAGCTTGAAGATACCATAAATACTTTCTCATGTACATACTTCAAATACATATACAGGAATATTATATTTATATACATGTATATGTAAATATATATAAATCAATACGAATTATATATCAATAAACCATATGATATTTATGTATATTGCATATAAATATACAATAAATATACATTATATTATATGCACATTATATATACATGCATATATATACATGTATATATATTCATATTTATAATTCATATACATAAAGTAGATGCCGCACAATTCGTTACAGAGTGCTCAATGATAAATCAGAGCTAAATATTAAAATATGTTTAAGTGGAACTTCACTCTATAAGTTAAGCATTTTATTACTATTAGTTTCATGTGGTACAATTAAGTATCACACTCTTTAGATAAAATGTCTAAAAGTCTTAGACAATATAATAATACACTTTTTAGGATACCTTGCTCTAGGTTAATGTATAAGCTCCCATTGTTTACGATATTCCCACAATTTTTAGTACAAGTTTATTTAAACGGCTGCAAAACAACTTCCTTTATAGGATAACTGCTCCGAATTTAAATAATAAAATAATAAAGCATTTTGGGGAAAAAAAAAATTTTTAAATGTGTTTTTTAAGTGGGGGAGTTGTATTACGGATCAATTATTGTCGGGAAAAAGTTTACTAAGGGCAATTGTGCGGTTGTTACCCATCTAAACCATAGCAATCAGTCATTTTAGGATAGCTTTTAAACTTTACCAAATTCCCCTGCACAGCATCCATAGTTGAGTTTGAAGTTACCAAACTCTTTCTATGTTTGGTAACTCTTATGCAAACCTAATTTTTGCTCAACTATGATTCACTGATCTATATGGCTCACACACTCCATATATTACAGTTACTAAGGTTTACATATTTCTGGTTTATCTTCTGATAACTTCGATTAAAACTGAATATAAGTAAAGCAGGACAATTCAAAGAGAATATAAAATAAAAACTAATTGCTTTAAGCAATGATAAGGGGTGACTTACAGAGTATTAGAAAAGCTTTTATTCAAGAGCTGACAACTGTGAAGTAGTAGACAACTCCTTGATTATCTCTGTCGAATGCATCCATGGTCCAGAACCGGCAAATTTGGACACGCCTGAATCCCAACCAAACTATAAATATTACTAATAGCTATTGAGTACTACTGTTGATGTGATATAAGACTGGTGTTCACTGTGATATGCCTTTGTGCCATCATATTTGCTTCATGAGAGATAATAGTCAATTACCTCCCTAACCTTTGACATAGTACACAGTCTCTATTTAATTGATCACAGCCTCTCAGTCTCACTTTGAGATTGCGGATAACATTTACTTTTGGGTCACACTGAAATAATCCAAGACAGGAGTGGTGACATTTATTACAGTAAATGTCTTCACTCCTCTGTGTGGCATTGTATATGCTACCATGTCACCTCCCATAGAGTAGTAAGTGTTCAAGTGAACAAACAGAAAGCTTATTTGGCACTAAACCAATCAGTTGTGTTTAGCATACAAACCTAGTGGTGTTAGAGTTTACCAACCTCTCTCTACTTAACCACCTAATTTCTGCTAAATCATTTCTTACTGATAACTATGGCTGATGCTTGATTTATTCCAGTTCATAAGCTCTACAAACTTTTTATTTTATTTTTGATAAAGTTTTTCTGATAAACTCTTAACTGCCGCAACAATGATCAAAAGTCGACAAGTCTAGACAAGGGAACATTTAAAAATCGAGGCAAGAGCAACTCCAATTGGGAAGCTCTGCATGCAGACTATCACGCTGATCAATAGCAACAGTGACGTGTCAAGCGGGTAGCAGTAAGTGGAAGCGGCAAGAACGGGCTGAACAGGACAAACACTCGCTGTTACCTTGAACTATACTAATAATTACTAACACCATATGAAATAGCCTATAAAGCTACAAGAAATCTAAAAAAAGGGAAATGTACACACTAAAATACCGCTCTATAAATATACAGTAGAGTTTGGTTAGAGATAGCTTTATTATAAAATCCTGAATGTGTGATACATTCATCAGTCTCTGTAATACAATATATACTGACGCTCACACTTTGATAACATAGTCTTTCTACAGTGAAATTGTAACAAAATACACGTAGTACTCCAAAAGTGCATGTACAGTGACATTGTAGTACTCAAACAGTGCAAAGTGGCACCATCACAATCTCATAATGAATGAATATAGATAACATCGCACTCTCACCATGCTTGTACAATAGTAACACGGTACTTCCACGATGCAAGCAATGAGGTAAGTTGTTATTTCTACAATGCATACGCGTTACTTCTACAGTATATGCACTGTGGTAACATAACATTTCCACAGTACATATACATGAGTAACATATTATTCCCATACATATGCAGGGGTAACACAGTGGTGCGTACACAGCCAACCTAATACTGTTACATTGATAGCATGCCAGCGATGCAGTGCACAGAAAGCAGTATGGCCATAGTATGGAAATATTGCTATGTCATCTATGGCTATACTAGCATCTGACATGACTGGATATTAGCAACTGATATGACTGGATATTAACAATTGACATGCATGGGTATTAGCATCTGACATGACTGGATATTAGCACATGACATGCCTGGGTATTAGCAACTGACATGCCTGGATATTAGCAAGTGACATGCCTGGATGTTAGCAAGTGACATGCCTGGAAATCAGCAACTGATATGCCTGGATATTAGCAACTGACATGCTTGGATAATAGCAACTGACATACTTGGATATTAGCAACTGACATGACTGGATATTAGCAACTGACATGCCTGGATATTAGCAAGCGCCATGCCTGGATATTAGAAAATGACATGACTGGATTTTAGCAACTGACATGCCTGGATGTGAAGCACCATTCAACTTCTATTTAAAACTGTTTACAGTTGATTCTCTCGGGTTATGATATGTTATGATAGGTCTACAGATGTCTATGATCATAATCTGTGGCATACTAATGCAATCCTAGAGCAAGTGTGTGAACATGTCATAGTGACATGACAGCGCAGCCTATATGTCATAATGCTGTCAGTATTGACAGCAATGTAAGCGAGTCTTGCTGCAGTGCATATGACTTACTTCTTGAGTACATAGCCAGCAGGGTGCCTTTTTGTCTGCAAAGTAGTTACACCGGATTTTTGTAGTAGACTCTGGGATGCTTGACATGGGTACGCTGATCTATCACTCTTTTGCAGCGGTGACTACAATAAAAATCAAATATTGATACAGCAAAAATGATCATATTAACATACTGTATGCAATGTTTTGCCATAGGATCTAAAAAATGAGAATGCAATGCGCCAGTACTTTCTAGAACACTAACCTTGATCTTACCAAATCATCTATGCTTAGAGGTTGCGTGCTTTCTAATTCCCTGTAAGTCCAACTGGAGTCTTAATAAACTGATTTCCAAGCTGGAATACCAGGGTGGTAGAGGAGCGTCCCACAATCTACAAAGCAATAGTAAAGAAAAATTCCACTAGCTTGGTGGTTCAGCAATGAGCAATAATAAAGCTTAAAGGTTGACTCGCAACAAAATTCACATTTGTTATTTGGTATCAATAAATTCACCATGTCTTACTCTGTTGTGTTGTAAGTGCCAAATATGTGGAAATGTGATTACTAGCTCTTAAACACTCAAAAACGAAAAGCTACCATAGATTGGAATCTCTTTATTTATTTGACGTATTCATTACAGTTTGGTTATCGTCTTGTCACGTGATGTTCTCACGAGAATTGAAAGGCCAATAAAAAGCTCAATATAAAACTTATTGTAGCACTAGTTTATGACAAACACTTCAGGTTCTGCCGAAGACCCCGTATCAAATATAGATGCTCGCTACTTTACAGTTTTCTTTTGGCTTGGACTAATCGTCAAGTCTTAATCTGATCATGTGACCCAATACTTCGGAAATAATTTTTGCAGCACTTTTCGATTATCACAGGTAACCAACAGGCTCATCATGATTATCAGCTAATGATATGTACTCATTCGAGCTAAGGTTGAAAAGTTTAACGATTTTTTACAGTAAGCTATAAGATATCAGTGCTAAAAGTGACAGCATTACAATGACGATAAAACAGACGCGTAAGAACAATAGACATGGTTTTATTGAATGCGTGAAGTATATTTGTGATAATATTTTGACGAATGAGATTGCATGAAAGTGTAAACAGAAACCATCCTGTGACAAGTATGTCCCATTTGAGCCGTTTTGGAGAGCGAATCCAAACTACGGCGGTGTCGTGTGGCTGCGATTAACTGTTCGTTTTTAAGCTTTTAAGAGCTTGTAATCACATTCTCACATATTTTGCATCTACAACACAACAGAGTAAATAATGGTGAACCTTTTCATATCAAATAACTGTAATGTGAATTTTATTGCAAGTCAACCTTTAAACTCTGTGAGGCTTCAGATCAGCCAATCACGTGCGGGCTGATAAAATTAGTCTCATGCTAGCTAATTGGCCAATGTGTCAAATGTTTTGCTAATACCAGAAAATTGATCTAACTAACAAGTTCCAAATTTTATTGTATTCCAAATAATCTTGTAGGTGCATCTACGCCGGGGTAATTTATAGGAGTTGCTTTCACACCTACAAAGTGGGTTTAGTGTAAAACGAAAAATTGTTGTAAAACTGCCTTTGTATCAGTCACCGACACCAGATCAGCAAAATCTTCGTATTATGCTTGTCTATTTTGAACAGCCATCATTGACAGAGTACAACATAGAAGTGAACAATCACATATCGCAATGTTAACAGCGACGCAAATACAAGAAAACAGTATGTATATCGATGTGGTAATTCATTGGCTAAAAAGGTGACTCATTTTGAATAGTCGAAGTTTAAATCGGGTTTTGTTTGCAAACTACATTTCAAATTCTAAACAGACGGGATGTCATTCCAACTCCAACTCTTGGCCGACATGCCTGGATATTAGCAACTGACATGCCTGGATAGTAGCAACTGACATGCCTGGATATTAGCAAGTGACATGCCTGAATAGTAGCAAGTGATATGCTTTAGATATTAGCAACTGACATGCCTGGATAGTAGCAACTGACATGCCTGGATATTAGCACGTGACATGCATGGATATTAGCAACTGACATGCCTGAGTATTAGCAACAGACATTTCTGACATGACTGGATATTAGCAACTGACATGCCTGGATATTAGCAACAGAAATTTCTGACATGTCTGAGTTTTAGCAACTGACATGCCTGAATATTAGCAATTGACATGCATGGATATTAGCAAGTGACATGCCTGAGTATTAGCAAGTGACATGCCTGGATATTAGCGACAGACATGCCTGAGTATTAGCAACAGACATGCCTGGATAGTAGCAACTGATATGCTTTGGATATTAGCAACTGATATGCCTGGATAGTAGCAAGTGACATGCCTGGATATTAGCAAGTGACATGCATGGATATTAGCAGCTGACATGCCTGAGTATTAGCAACAGACATTTCTGACATGCCTGAGTTTTAGCAACTGACATGCCTGGATATTAGCAACAGAAACTTCTGACATGCCTGAGTTTTAGCAACTGACATGCCTTGATATTAGCAATTGACATGCATGGATATTACCCTAGGACACTTATATTTCGCTAGTATTTAGTTTCGTGAGTAGCACACAGAGTAAAATTTCGCTGCAACTTAATTTCGCAGCTCTGATGAGTGCGAAAATATAGTGATGTGAACATAAATACAGTGGAACAAACAAATTAGATTCCTCAGGTCCGGTCCTCTAGTAAAAACAGTTTTTATATTTGCGACTAGTTTGTATTTGTAACCCGCAGGTATAAATGTATGGCAGAAATCGATAATTCAACGTGATCGCTTGTTGCCATTTGTTTCTTGGACTATCAATGACGTCTCGGTCCTTTCCGTCGTGACCGATATGGTACCAATATTAGATCTCAAGTATTTATAGCAAGCGATGGCCATGGCACGTTTTGAGTTCACAATATTTCAAATTTAAAAAAAATCAAATACAGTACATGTTTCATAAAAAAGAAAATAGATAACAACCAACATCACAACCAGAACTGTATAACATGGTTGGACCTGGTGAGGGTTGTTATCGTTTTTGGTTGGCAGTAAAATTCATCACTACAATAAGTATTATTTAATTGTATGACTTCACCTACCAGACTTTCATCCTCATCAGTTACAAATTCGGTGACTAAACTGATATCATCATCTTCTTCGTTTGTCTTGGCTTTTCCAAAAAAACTTGTTATCTTAATTTGCTTTGCCATGCTGCTCATTCGGTGTATTAACGAATTTACTAGAAATTTCCCAATGAGCTCAATCACACACAAAATTATCTGCATTTCTAATATCACGATTTTGTTGTGGATATCAATGAACTACAGGGCCGTATTCCCTTGGACAGCTGGCCGGCTAAGACGCCCCAACTTTTTAGGAATTTCATAGTCCAACGGCTATAGAAACGTTTTTATCGCTGTAGAATATCACTTTATTCGAAGCCATAGATACAAACATCAACTTTTAGTAGTTCTTAGGCGTCATTATTATCTTCATCAGCGGCAAAATATTCTTGTTAACGACTTTTATAAAGGTTTGCAAAATATCAAGTTTTAGCAAACATCTGCTTGCCCATATCCTACTTAATGAACTTGAAATAAAATCGGCAAAAATGATCTTTGTTAAAACGCTTAAAAGAAAAAGATGTCTTCTTTCTGAGCTTTTTAACTGCATACAAGTTTTGCCTGTTTTAATTTTAAAACGTTTTGTCAGTCACATCAGCTAAAACAAAGCAAATCTCAAAAAGTAGAAAAATGTTGATACTTGCCAATAAAATTTTTTAAAACTTCACGTGAGAGGCCCGGCTGAGGCCCTACATAAGAGAAACCTGTTGGGAGCTTACAGCACCCCCCCCTCCTTCTCCACACCCCAGATGTTCATAACTAGTCGTCTAACATTAGCCCCCCAACTTGCAACCAGTGAATACAGGCCTGTGTAGAACATAGCTATTTAATTTCGAATTTTCGCTAGTTCGTTATGATAGTTTAGTTTCGCGCATGAATTTTTCGCGTGATGATGACTCCGCGAAAACGCGAAAGTTAGATGCCGCAAATACTTAAGTGTCCTAGGGTAGCAAGTGACATGCGGGGATATTAGCAAGTGACATGCCTGAGTATTAGCAAGTGACATGCCTGGATATTGGCAACGGACATGCCTGAGTATTAGCAACAGACATGTCTGGATATTAGCAAATGGAATGCCCAAGAATTAGTTGTGAAAACACAACTCCGATCGCCCAAAATGTGATAAATTAAATGTGTGAATGCACATTTAAAGTTAAAAAAAACAAAAAATGTGTAATCATAGACATTGAGACACATAAACCTCAAACGATTTTGGTAATTAACTTGTTACTAGCCAGAAGAACAGATCTAATGTTCCCAATTACAAATTTTTGAAATGTTTTTGTGCTAAAATCTTTTGGTATAAAACTAAAAAGGCAGGTGGTATCGATTCTTCTGTTAACTGCAACCACTTGATGGCACAAAACAAAAAATGGAAATGTTGTAAGTGGCTGAGAACTGATACAGTCTACTTTGATTGAGATCTGTTTGCTCAGTGTAACATTTATAGGATAGCTGAGTTTAGTTTGAGTTCCTGATTAAACATGTCCACTCTCCCACATCTTCCTCTTGGTTGGTACAAAAGCCACCTGTACAATAGCTTAGGGTGGATATTGGAAGAATGCAGTTGGCTGTACAATACCACATGACCGCTTTTGTCTACATAACTAACAAGGATGCAGTTTATGTAGAAAATAGATGAGAGACTCGTGACTCAAATACAGAAACAGGTACATGTACTTAGTTTAAGAATGATGCATCTAACACAGAAAATTACTGCTGTCATAAATACTTATGTATAGCTCATAATTCTAAAAATAAAGGAATTTGAGTGTACATGCCCATGCCCACATGTACATGCCCATGCAGAAAGGGGTAAAACTAGCAAGCATGCGGTTATCTTTGTCGTATGCTATTGTGTAGAAGCCTTAGTCAGAACCACGGCTAGTTACGGTTGCCCGCTCTCCACCCTCATAGCTGATACAACTTTTCAGGAAACTTAGGCTAAATCAATGTAGGTAACTATGTACATATGTCATAGGAGACGATTCACATGGTCGATAGAGTTGATTAAGTTCACACATTATAAAGCTTAAATCAAGTTGTGCCTCTTGATAAAAAGCTTTTGTAGCCATAATCAGTTAATGCAAGAATTGAAATGTTAGAAAAGAATGTTATATATATATAACTTTTTTGCTGCAACTGACAAAAAAAAAGCTATAACTTGCTTGTAGATCTGGCAGCTGCACCGTGATAGACCGCTATTTCAAATAGCTTTTGGGTTGAACTGACTACATTTTTACTTGCAAACAGTCTGATATAAACACTCCAATGTCAATGATATTAGGAGTGTAACAGCATCCCGGGCAATTCTCAAAGCTATATCTATGATGAACAGAATAAGACTTGCCCTTTGTGTTTCTGATCTATTAGGAGAACCACTATTAGCCATCACTGTATTCTAATACACGTACTTGTCATTATGATATACGTTTGCAGATAAATATTATTTATCTGCAAATGTATATCATTATTATTTATTAAATAATAACTTGTTTTGGGATGTCCAGTCTTGTGAGAATGGTAAACAAAGTTCTGTCAAACAAACCTGTGCCTCTTTCATCAATCACTTCTTCTTGTGAGAGTGGGCAAAGTGGTCTACAATTTTCTTGATGGCAGCTAATGAAGGGTGTATCTCCTCATGGTACTTCCTGAAAGTAGAAGTAACTGCCCAGTTCAAACGGTGGCCAAAACATTGTACTCGTAACCAGTCTGGAAATGATAAAACTATTTGGATAGTTTGATACTTGAAAGAAGTTCACTTGGACCATTAATTTCAATACGAATTACAAACTCCACAAACTTAAATTCCATGAAAAAAGATAAGAATTGGTTACTAGACCAAGTAGGCCAAAGGCATAAAATGAACTATAATTTACCTTGATCTCTGACAGCAGTGGAAATATTTGAAGCATTATCTGTTGTAACGGCTACTTGCTTCTCAGCATCCAACTCCCAATCTAGAAACACTTAGTCCAACATCAACTGAATGTTAGCTGCGGTGTGGTTTTCTGGACAATGGCTGACCTTTAAACATACAGGAAATAATCAAACAGAAAATAACACTTCCTCTCTAGAGGAACAGTTTATAAACACAATATGTATATTGAAGTGAAGGCGCTATACATTAGACATACATAGAACTGGCAATCTTAATACTTTATTAGTAAGCAAACCAATGACCATGATGTTTTCTGCTCGCACCACCCACCCAAGCCTTGATTGTTAATATGAAAATCAAATAACATCTTGTCTCACATGATCTGTCTGTTTCTATACTCACCGTGTGGTTATAACAGCAATAAGACTAAAATCATAGTTTTAATTAAACTCAACAACAGACTTGTGAAGAAAAATCACCATAAAACAACCTTGGTTGATCTTGTTTGTGCATCCCAATATTTGTTTATGGGTAAGCTTTCAATAGTTTCGGGGCTGACTTCGATTTTGCTTGTCATCCTGGTTTCTCATTATTGTTACAAAATAGTTGGGGGGCGTGAAAAATATAACATATCGAGAAGTCAAGATTGGTTACCTGTAACGGCCGTGTCTTGAGCTCCAATTCATCTGTTAACCAGTGAACAGTATACGCCATAAAAAGGTCTTTGGTTATAAAATACCAATGGTCAGTAGTGGCGCTAAAAAACTTCACAGCTCCTAGTTCATCTCGGACACGTCTGACTGTCTTACTGTACATAGCTGGCAGCAGCGTTCTCAAGAAATACGATCAGTTTGGGAGAGTGTACCTATAGAAGTACTAATGGCAAAGCAATCATGTATTTTTTTACACATTTCCACATTTTAACAGAAAGTTGGCTAGCTTATCATTATTCCTGCGTAATTTTGTTAAACAGGTCAGAATTTTTTAAAACAAGTTTTCAGTAGAGGTCATGCATTAGCTGCGCCTGTGTGTTATTATGCTTCCTCTTATCTCTCATTACTTGTATAAAATAGAAAACTTAAGGGTATCCGGCTACTGTGTAATTGTGCAGTCATAGTCAACAGGGCAGTTGACGTGAACAAAATGCGCTGAAGTCTACATACTAATATGACAATCTTGCCAACGCCACTTACTGTGCCAATTTAAGTTTTACTTACAATGGGTCAAAAGTTGACAGCAATTCCTTGAAGCCTGTCTTCTCCACAGTGCGCAGTGGTAAGCCTTCTTTGAAGATAAATGTAGCTACAGCAGTAGTAAGCTTCTTGTAGTTTGCAAAACTTGTAGTTTGCAAAAGAATAAGGAGTTCTAAAGAGCTGGTGGATAGATTCTGCTTTAGAAAGCTTCTGTGAATTTTTGACTGGTTGAAGCCTAGCTTTGGTGCCTGTTTCCTCAACACATGAGATATCTGAAACAACATAAGTTTAAATCAAGTAACTGTTTGGGTACATACATAAGGGAGGTGTGGAGCATTCCGTATACTTCTTAGTTATCAGTTATCAGGGGATTAGTGACATTAGTGGACTAATGAGATTATTATCGAAAGATTTGCATTGTTACAATATGCATTTATATTTGAGTATTTATTTATGGTTATCTTTAAGACTTGATGGATAAGTTGTTTGTAACATATTAAATCATGAATGCTTTGCTTACCTTCGTCTTCATCGCTATTCAACATGTGTATTGGTGTTCTAGTATTCTTCTTACTGTGTGGGGTTGAAGTCATCTGAGACCTTGGGAGAGAGGAGAGTATGATAGAGAGCTGAAGAAAATCGCTGTGATCAAGATCAGTCATTCCGAAGCTGTCCAGCTTCTTTTGGGTAGATGATGCCATGGTGTAAGACATTGGTTTTGTACTTGTTAATTACAACGAAGGAAACAAGGTCATTTTTTACAAATTATCATATTTATTTAGCAATAACATTTAACAATTTGAAAGTTTGACCTGAGCTTGCTAGCATAGCAGTCAACGTTATATCTATAACAATTTGCAAATGGTATCATGAATTCAAGTCTTTCCAGAGATATCAACTTGAAAAACCATTTGAAATTAATATCAAAACTGTTTAGTTAAAATTAATTAGTATTTATAAATTTTAATTACATGTATATAAAAGTTATAATAAAATTATTTTATTAGCTACAATTCCATTAATAGTTATGTAAAATAAAGTAAGTACTGAGTAGTGTAATTTGGAGTTAATAGCTATACTCAAGAATTGCTGGAGTCGAGTGGGTTATCTTGTTTTTCCTAGTTTAGCATAAACTATAGACTTACTGTTTACTATTCTTGATTGTTCTATAATCAACTTAATCGATCTCAATGACTCACCTGAACCAGAGCTTGAATCAGAGGAGGTTTAGTAGAGCTTACTGGCGTGTGCTGATCTGAGATGCGATATCATGTTGCTGGTAGATCCTCTGGTCTGTTTCAACTCTTTGTCACACAACAAGCATGTCACAAGGGCGTCGTTAGAGTCTTTTTACATCCTCCTATCTTAGAAGAAGAACTCCCAAACCTTCGAGGCTGGTGGCATTACCAATTTAACGTAATATAACAGTAGATACGGTAAGCGTAGAAAAGTCCGTTGTATTCATTCGCCAATGCGCGCTGAGGTTACCATGTTCGTCAAAGGGGTGTTTTTGCAATTAACCAATAACAATCGAAGAATTTCCAAAGCAACAAAAATCCATCTGGATAACCATTTACCGATAGGCTTTTACGGATAGATACTGATCATATCAAGCTGGCCGCGAATAACTAGCTGTCACTAAAAGTGATTAGTTTCCTCGGATAGCGAGAATCCCTCGGTGTCGGTGAGAGCGGATAACCAAATACCGGCCCAACACTAATACACACACATACATGCTCACACACAGACACATACACAATGCACACATGTACATAAACGCAAATTCTACCATACACACACACACACGCACGCACACACACAGATGCACACATACTCTACACACGCTACACATACGCACACACTAAATCTTGTGAGTCTGCAACAATTGGAAAACAAGTTTGCCAGTACTAACGGTAATTTTAATAATAGTCACACAGACACTCGCACAACACAATCATGAACATAAACACAGACTCTAACAGACCCGCGCACACATACACGAACACACACACAACAATGCACGCGCGCATACACAGAGGAATAGACACGCACTCGCACCCACAATCCCAGATATATCAACAGCTATGTAACAATAACAGCAATGTATTTGATCCGTTCGTCTATTACAAAATGTTCTACTGAAAGTTCACAGTAGCAGCTTGATAGCAGTCCTACATAGTAGCAGTTTGATAGTTTTAAATTTACTTTTAACTTTCAGGTTAAAAACTTGTTCTTGAAGATTATGGTAGCCACTTGACAGACTTGAGAATCTTGTGGTGATTGTACAAAGTTCCCCCATTGAATTTCGTGCATCTGCAACATTTAAAAATTTATTTTGCAGGCGATGTCAGTAATTCTAACAATCTTCGCAAAGACCGACACAGAGTCATAAACTTGCTCACAACAACGCAGACACATACATTTAAACACAGACGGACACACATGCACAAATGCGCGCAGTTGTGCGCCCACACACGCTTGCACACAAACTCCCTCTAATACCCACCAAAACGTATGCGCACATGTGCATACACACACACACACAGACACACACACACGCATACACACACACACGCAAACACACACATTAAATCGTTAAAATTGTACCTTTTACTTTCTTTACTAGTAAATTTACTTTTACTTTTTGACGGATTAAAACAGCTTAGTGTGATTGAACCAAGGTTCCCCCATTGAGTCTCGCTATATCACCTATTCGAAAATTTTTTGCAGAGCATTGATCGTAATTCTAATAATATTCAAGCAGACACAGAAAGAAACAAATACATTCATATACTTGCTCATAACAGAACAGGCACATATATATATAAATGCACCCGGACATACACACAGACACGGACAGCGACACACACTCACACATGCACACAGTACACATATGCATGCACACCACACACAGTACACATACACCACACACATGCACATATGTAAAAACCCATTACAAACCAAGCCCACACAGTACGCATACACCACATACCATACCTGCACGCACACACACAAACAGACATACAGAAATGTACAGACACACACACCACACAGTACACATACACAACACCCACCACACACAAATACACGTACAAAAATGTACAGACAAAAACGCACATACATGCAGAGACTCAGATAGACACACGCATACCTGCTTGTATTGTTGACACACACAAACAAACCCCATGCACACATACAGGCACACAAGACACACACAAGCACACACAGAAACACGCATGGAAATACAATCGTGTATGCGTGTTTCTGTGTGCTAACACGCGCAAGCAAGCACACAAAGACAAAATCAAAAACACCAGCACAAAGCGACACAAACAATACACACAGTTACACAAACTCACACACAGCAACAAACAATGACAAAAACCAACGCACCAAAAATACAAAAGTAAACAGAGAAACACGTCTGAACACACACTGAGCACATATACACAAAGAAACACGCTTGGCCTCACAAATTGCACCTTGCACCCATACATACATGAAGGTTGCTAGATCAATCTTTCAACAAGATTCATGATTAAGAAACCTATACTTTTAAAAAGGGTCTAACGCACAAATGCGCGCATGGACAGATATTTGTACACCAACCCAGATACACAAACGGATAGATATACAAACACACACAGATGTACAGACACAAATGTGCACAGAAATACACAAACTCACATCCAGAGACACACACAAAAACACACTCAGGCGATTAATCAGACACACAATTGCATGCACACATAGTCGCACACACATACAGTCACGCAAATGCAGTCATGTGCAAACACACGCTTGCACAGACACATGCTCACACAAACTCCCACCAACATGCAAGCATATACACACGCACACACATGCTTGCATACACACACAAACCCCACACATTTAATAGTTTAAATCTACCTTATATTTTTAGGTAAAAAACTGCACAGTAACTGCACAGTAACTGCACAGTAACTGCACAGTAACCTCTTGAGGGATTAAAACAGCTTAGTGTGATTGAATAAAGTTCCCTACATTAAATCTCACGATATTGCGCAATTTGGAAAAATGTTCGCAGAGCATCGATGGTAATTCTAATAATAATCACGCATACACAGAGACAAACAAATACATCCATATACTTGCTCACGACAGAACAGGAACAGACATAAACGTACACAGACATACACACTCTACACATACAGTACACATACACCACACACACACACCCTCACGCACACAGGCATGCACGTACACATGTGCACATCTACCCGTGCACATAAAAACACACACACATCCACGCACATACACACGCGATTACGTAACAAGATACACGTATGTACTAGTAAATGCAATGGATTTGATTCGTCCTTCAATCGCCAAATGTTCTATTGAGAGTTCACAGTAGCAGCTTGATAGTGATCTTAAATAGTGAAAGTTTAATAATTTTAAATGTACCTTCAACTTTCAGGGAAAAACCTGTCCTCGAAGATTATGGTAACCCCTTGGCCGACTTGAAAATATTGTTATTGAACAAAATTCATCCTGGCGTATCTGCAACATCTGGAACAAGGTTTCCAGAAAAATGATGGTAATTCTAATCATAGTCATGCAGACAGAGACAGACACACATTCATAAACACACTAACAACTGCAAAGACACAGACACATAACACGGGGACAGATGCGCGCGCACACACACACGCAAAAGTCCCCACCAACACGCATGAACCCAGATGCACTTATGTACCCAGATATGTACCAGTAGGTGCAATGGATTTGATTCGTCCATCAATCACAAAATGCTATATTGAAAGTACACAGTAGCAGCTTGATAGCGGTCTTAGATGGTAGCAGTTCAATAGTCTTAAGGGTTGACTTGCAACAAAATTCACATTACAGTTATTTGGTATCAAAAGATTCGCCATGTCTTACTCTGTTGTGTGGTAGGTGCCAAATATGTGGAAATGTGATTAAAAGCTCTTAAAAGCTCAAAAACAAAAAGCCGCCGTAGATTGGAATCTCTTGATTTCGATGACGTATCCGCGCCGTTTGGTTATTGTCTTGTCACGTGATGTTCTCGCGTGAATTGAAAGGCCAATAATAAGCTCAATATCAAACTTATAGTAGCAATAGTTTATGACAAACACTTCGGGTTTTACCTAAGACCCCGTATCAAATATAGATGCTCGCTACTTTACAGTTTCGGCTTGGCCATTCCGTTCGACAATGCATGTCTGAGTTGCGATAATAAAAAATGTCAAATTCTGAAGAGTTAAGACCCTGGCGTTTCGAGCCTGACGCTCCATCTGAAGAAGATCCTCAACAGAATCAAACCTCCCAGCAAGTAAGCACTGCCACTAGCCAGCTCTTATGTGCCAAGCTAGCTAGTAGTAAGAGTTTTAGCTTGAGAGTGATAGAACGAATATTATTATATATGATTTTAATGATGATAATTATCGCCTCAATATTGCGAAAAAAATATTTACAGATTTTTCTCGAATGACAACATTAACAATTTTAATATTTAAATCTAGTGCTGCACTGATATACTGTTGGATAACATCGACCTGATGTATTAGCTATGGTTGCATAGACATATCTGTTCATTTCTTTTCATTGTCTCCATGACCGTGGGGAGCATGAATGCCTGTGTACGCATCCTGGTGTGGACGAACTGGTAGCGCCTGCACCCCTTGAGTTGGGGTGGAATAATTACCTGCGATATCATAGTGAGTTGGATTTCCATTCAATCCAGCCAACAACACCAAAGCTATGCTAATGTGTCAAGCATTATCTACAATTCTTGTGTTACACATTTAATGCATCGGTTGAACACACATATTCTGAACTCGTGGAACACAAGGAGAATATATATTTGGCTTGTACACTTACTACAGTAGAGAGTGTACTAGTTTTATGATTTTATTATATAAAGATCGAGATTATTTTGATGATCAGCAATTATTGTTTTTCAATAATTGTTTTGGTAGATAATCTATTCCCATTTGGAGAGCCATCGCCAAATGCTCGAAAAAGGTTGTGTGCATACCGCAATCTTGTGTTTTGGCTTATGCCGCAAATTCGTCGCGGTGAGCGACGGCCTCTACCTGCCTGCCTGGTGTCTAAGATTCGGGCTCTTTTCCCACCAACAGACGATGAAGAAGAGTTTGCAGACTACATCTTCAAGGGCTTCTGTTATGGCGATGAAGAGACTCAACGACTTTGATTGAGAATTCTAGATCAACTCTATATCGTAGGTGGTACTCATTTTTATTGCAATGTCATTTTGTTATTTTACTTTTACTCAGGCTAAGCCACATGATGACTACACACCATGTGGCTAACAAACTAATTTTTGTTAGCAAACTGCTGTTACATTGCTTCCATATTTAAAATCACATGCTTAACGTGCATAAATCTGCCATCACTGATTTTATAAAATAAAAACAAATACATAGAGGAACGCATATTGGTTTCACCGCTTACCATCGGTTACTAAGCCCCAACACTTTGTCGAAGTTTGCATTCATGGCTGGGGTTCCCTACCTGGGCGCCCACTCTGAGAACCTCGTCGCCGGGGAATGAGTACCACCTACTATCATTCTGGCTTTGAAGCCTCAGAGCGGTCTTTAGAGTTGAGCTGGAACTCTCAATTCCTCCGGAGAATGCCGCGTGATGAAACCTGGCACTTCGCAATAGTTTTCTCGCGTGTTTCCTGAGGACCCGTTGAGTAGAGCGACGGAGGCTGCAAAGGCTGATTGTCAGGTTTCGTACCGGCAGAAAGGTGGTTCTCTAACCGAGTCATCAGTTCCCCAATGAATTTTGTAAGACAATTCTTCTGTAAGCAATTTGAAATTAGTTGATGGTTAATATGTAATTAATTTCTTAATATATTTTTACCATATGTTGGGTTGACTTTCTTTCTTTTCGCCGTCTGTGTCAGCTTGTTGTTTTTGCTTCGTGCCATTACATATTGCTGGTTGCCCAAACGATCAAACTTGAACGAGCGGGTGGCGTTCTCGTTGTGGTACATCCCAGCTAGCCGAAGTCTGTGAAAAACAATTCCAACTGTACATAGGAAAAACGTTACCATTGCACAATTTTGTTTATTAAATCTGCACTCACCTTGAATTTATTCCATGATAAGAGAACCCAACCATATTTGGAGCAAAGTGGTTGAGCTGTTTGTGGAATGATTCAAGCTCTGCGGTATTCTGCACGCCTGCTTTCCTGAGATCACTAATCAGCCGTTTGGATGATAATTCTTGACTGAGCCAAGCGTCAAGTTTGGTTCCTGTAATATTTGTAAATGTCAACAGACCAAAATCTGTGCTAAAATTACTTGATCGAATATTAGGTTACATACCAGGTCTAATCCAAAGCTTCTTAAGTGGAGGGTGGTCACACAGACGGTCGTCATCTCTCATGTGGGGGAGTAACTGTCGCCATCGTGCCTCACGTTCATCTGACACATCTGTATGGTTTATTGAGTACCATAAATGATTTATGATGGCCTTGATCCAGTTGCCGGCTGGCTCTTTATTAACTGGTTCAGCCAGAAGTCGAAAGGCGGCAGTCTTCGCCTGATTGTAGAGCTTCTTTTTAGTCCTACAACAGTAAAGACATTATATCAGTTTGCAGTGCATAATTGCTGCGTTTTTGTTATGATTAACTAGTTTTTATGCTCCATTATTAATCATTACTACCTTTCACGATGTGCCATGCATCATAATAGTGACAAACATCGGCCCACTCCTCTCGTATGTATTTTCCTACACTAAAGTGCCGGTCCGTCGTAATTGACCTCACGCTCAGGCCGTGCGAAATTAGATCGGACTGGCACCGCTTGCAGCCTTCTAGCTCCATGGCGTTAGAGCTGGTGGTCTCTGTTGACTGCAAAGTAAAGCAAGTTACGACCAAGAATAATCACTTTCACATTATTTGGATAAATTTTTTAGCTAGATCAGAACTGCATGTCTGTGTATTGATAACTACTAAA
Source organism: Watersipora subatra (assembly GCF_963576615.1). Classification (NCBI taxonomy): domain Eukaryota; kingdom Metazoa; phylum Bryozoa; class Gymnolaemata; order Cheilostomatida; family Watersiporidae; genus Watersipora; species Watersipora subatra. The sequence goes on from NW_027045271.1 coordinate 91,023, forward strand.
ACATTTGGGTTTCTGTCAGGCTTAAAAGAAAAAACTGTCAAAGTTTTACCTTGACAAGATGGCTGCTGACTATTAAACAGCAGCTCTAATCCATAAGAGTGTAGGCCCCGTATAGTGCGCAATGCCCTGGACTGTCGCATCTACCGTCACCTGCCAAATCGAGCTCCCAATCAATTGCTGCCATCAAGCCCTCATTATGCAGGGTGTACCGCTCAGCAATACACTGTAAAATATTGTAAAACTTCATTAAACAAGATTTATTTGTATCATTATCATTAGTCTAAGAATGAAGAATCAAAGCACAATTAATGTGTCAAGCTTTCACTCACATTTTTCAAGTTTATGGGTAAATATTTATTAACACTCACACCATGTAACTATTCTCTTTGTCGGTAGAGGCAAACGCTGTGGCTTGGTATCGCGATGTTCAGGAGCGTCAGAAAACGGAGGTTCTGCGTAAGGCATCCGCCAGAAAACAGTGATGCAGCTGCCAGCAGGGGGTTGATGACGTGTGCTCTGTTCACCCTGGCAGTTGTCTCCCAAGTGTAGGATTGGTGACAGGAGGCACATGTAGCCTCGAACTCTACCATCCGCCTTCTCGCACCATCGTGAATGAGCAGGGGAGGGCGCAGACGTGACAGTAAAATAGTCGCTGGAGTGCTGTCACACTCACTATAATTTTCTCCTCTTTGAAGGATTCCGGTCTGAAATCACAACACAATATTTTACTTGCAATAAGATTTGTACAACATAATTTCCTGTTATTATATCATATTTGCTCGATCCAAAAAAGCATAAATATATAGCCATCCAATCATGAAACAGATTTTACAAAACCTTATCAGAATCCATGATATTGTAAACATCAAAATGTGAGTAGTAACTCTGGATATTCTTCATCATCTAATGCCAATGAATCTTCAACTTCCTGTTCAAATAATATTGAGAAGGTTGCGCATGTAGTACATCAAGTGTTTCTTTTTCAAAGCTGTAGATTAGTGTTGTTTTACACACCATTATTCCACATTTGCCAAAGGAGGCTTACTTTTGGACCAAAAACTTTATTTAAAAACCACCTTGTCAGAGTTGAATGCTCATAATTTCTTCCCTATTTACAATTTTTAACAGCTCTGCTAAATTTAAAGGCCTTATGACTTAGAGTATCTTAGCGGCAACTAGTATCCAAGGGACATAGCATATGGGGACATCACCGTTTTTGGTAATCGAAGAAATGAAAATTTTACATTTTTGAGGAATTCCTCAATCATCACTTCGTCCTCCCTTTCAGCCCTCCATGACTCGGTAGATGGCACACTCATACAGCACGGTCTTGTACATTCTTCGCTATGATTAAAAGATTAACTCAACAATTAAGTAACACATAGAATCATATTGGTGAATGAACTACGAACTACTACAGGATTAAATATATTAAAATTAGAAGTTAATGAATAGAAAACTTTAAAAGTCAAGCGGACGTTTACCAATCTATCAGAGATCACTATAATTCCTTGCACCAAGTTCCTAATCAAAAATTAGCCTATAGTATAATAGTTTACAACCCCTTTTAAGCTGAGGGTAAGGAAAGTCTGCTTGCATCCCCTTACTTTGAAAGTGGGACCGAACATTTCGATCCGTGTTAGTACCTGATTAAAAAAAATTTGAAACTCCATTGCCGATACAATAAGGGAGACCTAGTGCCAATCAAATTATCATCAGTCAAATAGTCAAACAATCAATAGCTCACCAATAACCATCAAACGACCGGAAGAATATAAGCTGATGAAACAATTGGCGTGTCATAGCGATAATGAGCTTCATGTATGACGCATCTATAAATTGTCATGTCTAAACCAAAACAAACCAACACCAGAACAAAAACCAACAGCACCAATGGGATGAACAACTAACTGGGTCTATCCCCCATTAAACACACCTTGCGACACTTTGTGGTTAGCCACAATCAGCACTGGCAGAGGCAACTTTCTCCCTGGTGGAGCAATTGACTGGCATGGTTGGACAGCAGTAGCCGCAGCAGTAGGTCTGCAACTACACAAATAACATACCGGTAAGTGAAGGAGCTCTGCAAATGTCTGCAAATGTGTAATATATTGTAAATGACAAAATTAAATGGTTCGAAAAGATTAAACATGTATGACGAAAAGATCGGATTCACTACAAACTGACAACTGAGGAATATCTTAGCAAAAGCTCGTCTCAGTGATATGAATATTTGAATAAGTCAATAGTGAGCTTGCATTGTTAATAACATATAAACATACGTATCATCGTACTCCCTGTACTCGGTCAATGCCTGGCGCAGCACAGTGCGGTGGTCCCTCTTAGTCATTGCAGCATCCTCCAACTTTCTCTTCCGAGGTGTCAGGACCACACGTCATCTTTCCTCACTCCGGAAACGAATGGATGGAACTGCCTTAGTTTGATCGAGCTTCAAACTAAATAAATGTAGGTGACAACCACTGTAAGATGTGTGAATGATAATAATATTAAGATGCTATTAACGATGATACCAGAAAATGACAATAAGTATTTTATATAACATATCTATAAGTGAGTGGGGTTAAGAAATTCGGCGAAATTAATCGTGAAACTCATAACATTATTTTATCAATTGTAGATTAATATTTTACGTTTTACAGATAGATATGCACTATGAATTATTTTTGTTATTATAATAAGAATAATACGCGTAATTAAAATGATAAAATACTAATAATATCATATTACAATTAAATGACATTAATATTGTAATATTAAATATGGATTAATACAGTAGTATTAGGAGAATACTAGAAAATATCCTGAGTTACTACTACTAATACAAGTAGTTCATAAAATAAATTACTCACATGCTTTGGTGACATGTGGAGTATGCAAACAGGTTAGAAAACATGTCGTCTTTGAAATGGCGGAAACTAAGGTAAGAGTGAGCAGGCGAATAAATAAAGTTTGTAACATCCAGCTTCACCCAGTTGCACCACGCCCGGTGAAGGTCTGATCTATTCTCTGCTCTTGGCCAAGAAAAAAGGTGCTTCTCAGCTTGGCAGTTGGCAGCTGCACAAACACGTCGTGGCGCGTTAGACATTATGACGAATTGAAGTTTAATACGAGAAAGCGTGTCTGCTATTTGCGACAGATCAAACTTGAACTGAAACTAACATTATCTGATCACGCGACTAACAATTCCCGCCATATGGCGCGAACAATTTCTACAGTATTTTTCGACCATCATAGCGGACCAAAAGGCTCATCATTTTTATTAGAGGATGATATGCAATCGTTCAAGCTAAGTTTAAAAATTAAAAATATTTTTATGCTACGTTTTGAGATATCAGTGCTCAAAGTTGCAGCATTACGATGCCAATGAAATAGACGCGTAAGAACAATAGACAAGGTTTTTATTGCAAGCGTGAAGTATATTTGTGAAAATATTTCGACGAATAAGGATGCATGAAAGTGTAAACATAAACTATCTCGCACACATTTTAGCCGTTTTAGCACACATACGTCACATTTTAGCCGTTTTGGAAAACGAATCCAAACTAGGGCGGTCTCGTGTGGCTGCGATTTTTTGTTCGTTTTTGAGCTTTTACGAGCTTTTAATCACATTCCCACATATTTGGCGCCTACAACACAATAGAGTAAGACATGGCGAATCTTTTGACACCAAATAACTGTAATGTGAATTTTGTTGCAAGTCAACCTTTAACCCTTTCACTGCCATCCAGGAAAACATTTAGCTATCGGCCTATTGCCAGCAAATTTACCGAAAATTGTGGATATTGCTTCATGATATGTATACAATATTTTTCCAATTTCAAACTCTATCTAGAACATTTTTGTAACATAATTTATTTCGCCAACATTTCAACTAACACTGCTAAGCAAAAAAATCATTGTATATATACATGTACTTCGTGAGATGATAAAGCTATGTGAAGCGATCACTACGAAGCTAAGATGATCCTCGACAATTTTTTTTACTCCCACAAGACTATTAATTTCACCACTACCAGTCACTGTTGCTACTTTAATTATTGGTATAATCACGAAAACCTAAATCTAAATTGGGCTATGATATCATAAACATAAGCAATTACCTGTTTTCTAACTCGTGCGGTAACTTACAAAACTTAACAAAAATTGTTTGTTTTTAAGTTCGTAAATCTCAAAACAAAAGTTTAAATTGCTTTATTATTTTAGGCTAAGTTTATAGAGATATCTTCGGACAACGTATTCAATATCATGAAAATCCTAAAGACCGTGGGTTATGTTGTCAACGAATAATGAAATGAAGTTACTACGCAATTGCTGGGGAAGTCTCAATGATGCGTCTACGGCACTGGACCATATAAAACGCATTTATACGTCTACTGGACAAGTTCAAAACTTGTCCAGTAGGATTCATAAGGTCAAGAAGTTACCATAATCTTCAAGGACAAGTTAAAAACTTGTCTTTGAAGATTATGGTAACCTCTTGACTGACTTGAAAACCTTGTTGTGATTGAACAAAGTTTACCCAATTAAATCTGGCAAATCTGCAACATTTGGAACAAGATTTGAAGAAAAATGATGACAATTCTAGTGATAGTCATGCAGACACAAACAGACACACATTCATAAAGTAATTAATAACAGCGAAGACACACATACATAAACACAGACACACATTCAGATGCACACAGCCCGCACAGACACACACATATACATGCAAACACAAGCAAAATCCATACACATACAGGCACACAAGCAAAAAAAAAGAAAACTCCACAGCCAAACACCAACCAGCACACACACATACACACACAGCCAGACACCAACAAGCACACACACAGCCGGACACCAACCAGCACACACACAGCCAGATACCAACAAGGGAGCGCACACACATATGTATACACAAACACAAACGCGCGTGCAAACATACAAACAGACACCGACACATGCACAGTAAACACACCACACCCAGCCACACAATTACCCACAGATACACATACCGAAATTTAAACACACAAACGCACATACATGCTAAGACTCAGACAAACATACGCATGCCTGCTTGTCTTGAAGACGCACACAAAGACAGACAAACGGACCCAATGCACACATACAGGCACCCAAACACAGACAAACTTAAACACTGTAAAACCAAAAAGACACACACGCATGCACACACAAAAACATGCATGCAAAGACACTTGTGTATACATTTTTCTGAGTTCTAACACATGCACCCAAGCACACAAAGACAAAACCAAAAACACCAATACAAAGCGACTCAAAAACAATCACACACATTTACACAAACTCACATAGCAACAAACAACGACACAAAACAACACACCGGAAATACTAAAGTAAACAGTGAAACGCATGTGAACACACACTCAGCACACATACACAAAGAAACACACATGCTCACACACATTGCATTCATACATACATGAAGATAACTAGATCAATCTTTTCATCAAAACTCACGATTACGAAACCTATACTTTAAAAAATACCTAACACACAAACACCCGCATGGACAAATACATGCACACAAACCAAGATACACGGACACATAGATACACAAACGCATAGATACACAAACGCGTAAGTACACAAACACACGGATACACAATCACATAGAAACACAACCACATAGATACACAAACGCGCAGATACACAAACACGCGGATACACAAACACGCAGATACACAAACACACAGATACACAACCACAAAGGCACAGACACACATGCACAGACATGCATAGACTCACTCGCAGAGACACACATAGAACCACACTCAGGCAATAAACAGACACACACTCAGCACACATACACAAAGAAACACGCTTGCGCACATACATTGCACCATGCACCGATACATACATGAAGATCGATAGATCAATCTTTGCAACAACATTCACGTTTATGAAACCTATATATAAAAAATAATATCTAACACAAACGCACATATGGAGATACATGCACACAAACCCAGATACACAAACACACAGATACACAAACACAGAGATACACAAATACACAGATACACAAACACACAGATACACCAAACACACAGATACACAAACACTGGCACACACACAGATTCGCACTCAGAAAGAAACATAGAAACACACTCAGTCAATAAATAGAGACAAACTTGCATGCACACAGTCACACACACACGCACGCACGCACGCATGCACGCACGCACGCACACACACACACACAGTCACACAAAATAACAGTCACGCACAGACAGCCGTGCGCATACACACGCTTCCACACACACAAAATCCCACCAACACGCATGAACCCAGACACACTTATCTACCCAGATAATTATGTACCAGTAAGTGCAATAGATTTGATTCATTCATCATTCGCAAAATGCTATATTGAAAGTACACAGTAGCAGCTTGACAGCGGTCTTACATAGTAGCAGTTTGATAGTCTTAACCCTTTCACTGCCATAGATGTACAAATTTAGCTATCGATTTAGTGCCAGCCATTTTAACAAAAGTTGCCGATATTGCTTCACGATATGTATACAATATTTTTTTCAGTTTCAAACACTATCCAGAACATTTTTGTAACATAATTTATTTTGCCAACATTTTAACTAACCCTTCTATGCAAAAAATCCAATGTATATATACTTTGTGCGATGATCAGTACGAAGCTAAGACGATCCTTCACAATGTTCATTGCTCTTATAAAACTATTACTTTCACCACTACCAGTCACTCTTGCTACTTTAATTATCTGAATAATCACAAAAAATATAAATCTGAACTGGCTATAACATCATAAACATAATCAATTACCTGTTTTCTAACTCGGGCAGTTATTAGCAAAACTTACACAAAAATTGTTTGTTTTTAGGTTAGTAGTTCTGAAACAAAAGTTTAAATTGCTTCATTATATTAGGCTAAATTTAAAGAGATATCTTCCGACAACATTTTCAATACCATGAAAGTACTCAAGACCCTGGGTTATGTTGTCAATGATTTTAATGATAGTCACGCAGACACAAACAGAAACACATTAATAAACGTGATAATAGCAGCGGAGACCCACACCCATAAACACAGAGACACATTCAGATGAACACAACTTGCACAGACACACACACATATACATGCTCAAACAAACAAATGTATACACATACAGGCACACAAAAAAGACAGAAATACACTGCCAGACACCAACAAGCGTGCGTGCAGCAACACACTCACACAGCAGGACATCAACAATTGCACACAACTACAGCCAGACACTAACAAGTGCACACAACTACAGCCAGACATCAACAAGCACACAAACACGCAGCCACAGACACCAACAAGCACACAAACACACAGCCAGACACCAACAAGCTCACCCACATAGCCAGACACCAACAATCGCACACACAGACACACACAGCCAGGCACCAACAAGCACACACACACGCACCCACAGACACCAACAAGCACACAAACACACAGCCAGACACCAACAAGCACACAAACACACAGCCAGACACCAACAAGCTCACCCACATAGCCAGACAACAACAATCGCACACACAGACACAAACAGCCAGACACCAACAAGCACACACACATATAGCCAGACACCAAAAAGCTCACACACACAGCCAGACACCAACAAGCGCACACACAAACACATACAGCCAAGCACGAACAAGCACACACACACATACAGCCAGACACCAACATGCACACACACACGCACGCACGCGCGCACGCACACACACATACAGCCAGGCACCAACATGCACACACACAGGCAGACACCAACAAGCACACACATAGTTTTTGCAGAGCTATCATGATAATTCAACTTATAGCCACATACACACACACGCACGCTCACGCACACTCACGCACACACACACACACGCACACACACACCAGCAACAACATGAACAGACCCAAACAAATGAAATCACACACAACTATATTTCAACAGGTCTGGAACAAAATCAACAACGTATTTGATTCATTCATATATCGCAAAACTGTTCATTCAAGTTTGCAGTAGCAGCTTGATATTGGTCCTACATGGTAGTAGTTTAATAGTCTTAAATGTAGTTTCTAAAACCAAGTTCACTCCATTGAATCTCGCGTAACTGCAACATTTGGAACAATTTTTTCAGAGCTTTTATGACAATTCAAATTATGGCCACACAGACATACACACACACAACGAACACGTGTACATAAACACAGAATCTAACATACACACAACAAACGCATACAACAAGATATGCACACACAGTCACGCACAAGCGCACATATATACACCCATTATTTTCAGCAAGAATCAAAATATCGATACCTCAACTTTTAAAGAATGTCTAACGCACCAACACACGGACAAACACGCACAGAGACACACACACAAACATAGACATGTCAACAGATATGTAAGAATAACGGCAATGTGGTGGAACCAATCATCTATTGCAAACTGTTCTATCAAAGTTCACCGCAGCAGCATTATAACGGTCTTGCATAGTACCAGCTTAATAGTTTAAAATGTACCTTTAACTTTCAAGTTGAAGAATTGCCCTTGAAAGTTATGGTTACCTCTTGACAGACTTGAAAATCTCGTTGTGATTGAGCAAAGTTAACCCCAATGACTACAAGTTAACCCAAAATAAATCTCGCGTATTTGAAACTTTTGAAAAAATGTTTGCTAAGCGATAACGGTATTTTTAATAATAGTCACACAGATAGACACATTAATTTACTTGCTCACAACATAAACACAGACACACACACACAGACGCACACACATGTACACACACACACATGCACCACCGCACACACAAACTCACAAACAGATGGACAGCGACACATACACTGACAGCGACACACAGTCGGCGACGCACAGACGCCGACACACAGACAGCGACACACACATATGGACACCAAAACAGCCACACCCACACCAACAAATACACACACATAGTGACACGCGTATACACACATAGATGTACACACACATGCACACACACATACGCACGCACGCACACACACACACAAACATGGCAACATATATGTAACAATCACTGCAACATATTTGATTTGTTCATCTACATGATTGTATTACAATAAGACATTTTGCAGAGAGGAGACAACTTACAGTGAGGAGATAACTGAGAAAAATATTAGCGGTTTCCTTGCCATTGCTTTGGGAAAGAAAATTTTAGTGTCAATATTTGCAATGTAAGGATCCTGAGCATTCTAGGAGCTGCTCTTGCAAGACAACCAGGCATCGATACTGGTTAGCGATGGTCACTCTGACATGAGACACTGATGTTTGGGTCACCTGTAGAAAATGTTCTTGGCTCTTTTTGCAAAGTGAGATTGCAAAAAAAGATCTTTAGGAAGATGCGCTAAAGTGGCCTCTAATTTTATATCCACCTGTCAATTTAACAATAAGACATTTTAGCTTCAAACTGACCAGCTATGACACTTAAAATCACAAAGGTTGCATCACATATCCTCCCTGGAAAACTCAGTACTCTAGCAGTGCACTCACAGTGACAATGTAGTACTGCAACATTACATACACAGTGCCAACATAGTACGACCACAGTGTGATACACTGGCCACACCATATTCTAACAGTGCATATGCTGGGAAATTAGTACTTTACCAGTGCATGCACAGAGGCAAAGTACTACTAAACAGTGTATGAACAGCGGCAACATCACAATTTTACAATGCATGCATATAAATAATATCGTAATCTCACAGTATTGTACAATTGTAACATAGTATTTCCACAGAACAAGCCCTGTGGTTTTTGCTATTCTCACAGCATGTACATTATACTTCTAGAGTATATGCTCAGAGGTACCACAAGATTTTATTAGTACATATACAGTAGTAGGATAACATTCCCACAATTATGCATAGTGACAACAACAATATTACACCCCTGGCACAATGGTAACACAGTACTTCTACAAACATGCATTTGAGTGACAGAGTGCTTTTGCTGCGCATACACAGGAACACATAATACTGTTGTATTGATAACACTCCATTCCTGCAGTGCACAGAAAGCAGTATGTTAATAGTATTGCTATGGTACCAGAGAGTACCGATGTAGCAGTTTACACAAACAGTACTGTCTCTTGACTTATATAAGCATGTATTTGCTAAATTTATTGAAGCAGTGCGATGTTTAGTGACATATATGTACTTAAAAATGTTCATTTCCTTTTTAAAATTAACAGCAAGTTATCACGTCATTTTAGTTTCTGGTCACATTTTAAAGATATGCTAGTTTCTAATTGTATCCAAAACCAAATTACAGAAATTGGAAATGCATGACCAGCAGGAAATAGAAGAGGAATACAAGAGTGCCAGGAGAGAACAATACCTGATGGAGCTGAAGGCATCCGGAGAGGCCTCTCAACATTTTTAAAGCTAGGTATGGGTGTAGATGCCAACTCAGCAGCATTGTTGTTCTGAATACTGGGTAGAATATATTTGGTTCTGTGCAGTACTTGGCGTGAATAGACTGATGTCCTCATGGTTTTCACTTGAGGGGAAGCATATCTAAGAGCAAAGCAATATATATCTAGCAATTTGTCTACAAGGGGTCTGCAAAGTGAAACATTACATGCCTGAATATTAGCAAAAGACATGGCTGGATATTAGCAACTGTCATGCCAAGATATTAGCAAGTGACATGCTTGGATATTAGTGAGTGACTCACCTGGATATTAGTGAGTAACACACCTGGATATTACCATTCATTGCATGAACTTATTTTTTTACTTTTTCAGACCGTACATACAATCAATATTTAAAAAGCAGCTTGTATGGCCTGTTCGCCATCAAAAACTTTCTCAAGAATTATGATATATTTACTGAGCACCCATTTTATCCTATCCTGTGATGATAATAAGGGCAGTACAGCTATTAAGATGCTAGTAATACTTCAAAGGGCACCAATTTACTCGCGAATAACTACTTGTATTAATATGCTTCAAAACTGCATTAAATTCGGTCAATTTTTTTCCATGAGCATAAACAAAATTTTATTGGAATTAATAATAATGTGCAGATACGCACAAACGAATACACTTTGATATTTAATAATATTCGTGTGTAGAACAACTCTAGTGTTTTATTGATGTGTGTATGACAAGAATTAATCTAATATACACTAAATGAACTAATAATTAATAATAAATAATGTTTTGTTTCAAATGGTCCAATCATTATGGCCCACTATATAAGTAAGATTTTAACTAGCAAGGATCTTAAATATCAGCTTAAGTTTTAAATCTGCTTTAGTTTGTAGTCTAACCATTCACCCATCTACATAGAGTAGTTTCATCATTCTACCACTCTCAGACTATAGCAGCACCTTCAACTACTCTCAGATAGAAAATAATAAAAGAGATGCAGCATTCAGAAGATTATAACTATTTTTCTATCCTTGAACTCGATAAGCAGATGTGATACGGTGATACTCTATTCATAGCGTAAACATGATAAACTGTTATTCTGGCAAAAAATCAGTGACAACAAGTATTACATAAAATTATGGCTTGTCAAATGACACGGTATTCAAACTGTATTGATTCATAGGTTTTTAGTTGTAAAAAGTCAATAAAATTCAGCATTTTTTACGTCAGCGAATCATGCTTTCAAATATATGCATCTTCTTACCTATTATGTGTGTAATGGAACAAATATTGAGTTGGCTACAGACATGGCTATTATTATAATAAAGATTGAAACTAACTTATGTTACGAGTTTAAGTTACTTAAAGTTGTTAGTTAGTAATTTTATTGCTAGTGCAACGCCAGGCATTCACCTAGCAGAAACTAAATAGCATCAAATATCAGCAAACTTTAAACTGTCAGTAACCAACTGTCGTGACTTGTCAATAATCATCTAACAAGTTTACATCTATGATAATGACAATCAATACTCATTTTAACCTGGGCCGAGGTATTGTCTTGTGGTGTTTGTTGGTGGATGGTGGGATAGGGGATATAGGCTTTCTTTGAGTGACAGTGGGTTGGAGGTTGTGTGGCAGCGGGTGGCTGGCTAGGCAGTGAGTCGACATGTGTAGTGTTGGTGATTGATGAGAGATAGTGTTGGTGGTAGAGATGGCAATTGTGATGGTGGTGATGAGGTGATTGTGGTGAGGATGAGTTAGTGACTGTTGCAGTGTTTGTGGTTGCGGAAGTAATGGAGTTACAGATTATGGTATTGAAGATTATGGTGATTGCGACAGCAGAGAGGTGAAGGTTGTGAGAGTTGTTGTGGTGATAGTGGTAAATCGGAAGATCGTTGCGTTGATGATGACGGTGATAGTGGTGGTGATTTCATCGCAGAGGATCGTTGTGATTGAGGTGATTGGGTGATGGTGATGCTTGTGGTGTCAGTAGAAATAATGATTGCTGGTAGTGGGTTATATGAGTGGTAATGACAGAATCACCTGGTAGCAATGATGTGGTGTTGTAGCAATGCCAGCAGTGCTTACAACGGTATAGATTTTTTGGCGTTAGAACTTTTTGTATAGTTTGAATGCCGGCACCGCCACTCCTACAGCGGCACAGCGCATTAAAAGTTTTTTACTGTTCCTGTTGGGGCTGGAGAGGGCGGCAATGATGGGAGGAGTGGTGCTTGTAAGGAGGGTGTGGATGATGGAAATGGAAGGGATGATTTTGATGGTGAAGACGGATGTGATGGTGATTGCTTTTGTACTGATCGTGGTGACGGCTGGGTGAAAGGGATTAAACGAAGACATAAAATTGGTCATCCACTCCTCTGCCACTGGCCTCGTTAGAGTTTTGGGCTCTGCTTCCCTCAAAGTAGCTACGTAGATGAACAACAACTACCATAAATTTAAGGGCAACAGGCAGCGGCCAGGTTATTGCTGACGCAGATGTTATAAAGGAAGAGCTGCCCTCTTTCTTCTAATAGGGTTCAGGAAGTTCTAAAATAAAATAATACAATTTCAGTTTAAATGTACTAGATCAAGTTATATTTTTAACAAAGTTAATTATCAAGTTCCATAACACTCTGACTCAATATTGAAAGCTATGAAAGTTTGATACAAGCAGAATGTCAATATTTGTGTCACTAAGAAATTGAGAGAATCACTTGCAAATAGTTGAATGAATTTATCAAGTCTAATGATGAAAAGTTTTTTAGACTTTAGTTGAGTGTACGGCTTAGCTATAGCAAATTATTAATATGAAAAACTACATCGCAGCCTAGTATGACTTATTATTATGTAGGTCCTGAAGCTACTCTTTCGAATAAATGCCATCACATTATATAACTTAATTTGTCTCCCTTTATTGAGGGATTTACTACACTGACTAAAGTGGCTGATACCAGTCTAAAATAGTCCATATCAACCTAACAGAGGCGGTAGTATAGACTAGAATAAAGTAAGCAAGTATGAGTAACAAGTAAAAGTAAACATTCTTAATCATTTTTATAACCCTACGACCGAACACGAGCTTAGCGATTGTTTGGGAGCTTTATGATAAATGCATGTGCACACAACTCACAAAAATTATTCATGAACTGCCGTCCAAACCCTTGTACCCAATTCTCCCAAACTAATTTAACCATTTTTCTATGGAGTCATTCAAGTATAACAACAATACAAAACACATATAAACCTATTTAAATATGTTACCAATTAGTCTATAAAATTTGTAGACAATGTCCTAAAACTAACCCATCTGATTGGATTACACACAAATGGCCTATTACACACAAATGGACCAATTAATTTGGCCTAAAATCGACATAAAAACTTGACATGCCTTTTTAATCAAAATTAGGACTGGCCAATAAAACGCCGATAAGGCCGCACGACAGAGAGAAGAACCATTAAGTTGTGTGCATTTCACGAGAAAAACGTGCACATTTCATCAGTCTGCGTCATTTTCCAATTGCCAAAGGTTTCTGTAATTAACATAAAAGTACTGAAAAGTATTCGTTTCTTTGTTGCCAACTTCAAAGAAACTGACATTTTGGACACTTATAATGGGTACTTTGGTATTCCAACTGATGTCCAAAGCAGTGAAAGTAATGGAAATTATGACGATAATTTTCTGATGATTCTTATAAGATTATAACAATATTTAATTAATGATTCTTATAAGATTGTAACAATATTTAATTATAAGAATGGTTATTCGATTTTATAAGATGGTTATAATATTTAATTATAAGAATAATCATTCGGATTTACAAGATTGAAGTATGTAGTGATCGATGTTAGGCAATATGTTACTGTTATTATTTTTCTACAGAATTTGTTGATGATACTACGACTGTGCCCAATACTGCGATACTGCCAAGCCGTTTTTAATAACCGCAAAATTAATTAATAGGCCTACATTTTCTTATAGATATACAGCTATTTTTATGACAATCAACTAAAATCTGTTTAGATTTTTAAATTCAGCATATGTTTTTGCATATAAATAGAAAAATCTAAATAAATATCACAACTTCTTGATATCGGTTGCTATGACGCAGGCCTTTATTCCCTGGTTGCAAGTTGGGGCTGCAAATGTTAGGCGACTAGTTATGAGCACCAGGGGGTTTGGGAGCGGTTTAGACCCCAACGAGGTTTGGGGCAGCGCCCCAAAGCTCTGGACCTTTTAAGCATCAACAACCCTCAAAGTATGCATAAATGTAATCAATTGTAAGCATCAGAATCCGCATAAACATAATCTTTATAGTTCATAGTAGGCAAAGCTTGTTCTTTATTCAACGAATGATATAAAACTCATGACACAACATATTTCTGTAAAGGACATTTACAGAACAAGAGCTATTCCTTTTTTATTGAAATACCTCGAGTCAACAAAGCACAGAAATAAACAGTGAAGCACAATCATACGCAATTCTTGCGCAAATCCACGCAGGAATTCCGCACACAGGCATGTACACAGGCATATGCACACACACCACACACATGTACGCGCACAAATAAAAACGTAAAGCAACAACACATACAGTAAAAAAGCAAATGAACACACCTGTGTACACACATACCGTACACATAAATAAAAAATGAAGCACATGCATACACAAATCCATGACCAATGCACACAGGAGCTCAGACACACGCACGCATGCACAGGGGCATGTACACGCACACAAGCAAATGTATCGGAAAATTTGCAACAACAGCAATGTATTTGATCGATTCATCTATCACAAGCTGTTCTATCAAAAGTTTGCAAATATCAGCTTGATAGCGGTCTTAAAAAGTAGTAGTTTGATATTTTTAAATGTACTTTCACTTTTAGGTCAAACACTTGTACTTCAAGATTTTGGTAATCATTTGACGGATTTGGATAGCTTGTTGCCATTGAACATGGTTCGACCAATTGAATTTCGGATATCTGCAAAAATTGAAAAATATTATTGAAGAATGATAATGGTGGTTCTAATAACGGTCACACACACGAACATACGGACACACATAAACATAGACTTTAACCAACATACACCCACATTCTTCCCATGGAGAACTATTTTTTCGAAAACTACCCATTTAAGGAGCGTCTAACGCATAAACAGACACACACACGGACAGACCCATAGACGCAACCACACATGGATATATAAACACACGCACAGAAAAACACACACCTTTACTCACACGCAGACATACCCATACAGTCACAAACACACAAACAGACCACATGCACAGATACAGGCACACACACATAAACGCAGACCCACGCGTGCATGCACACGCACAGACAGACAGACGATTGTGCAGACACATGCAATACTGCAACATACACATGGATGTACACACATGTAACAGCAAAATAACACATCATAACACACATGCAAAGCATACACGCCTACTTGCTCACACGCAAACACACACACACACACATAAAACACACGCAAACACATACAAACAGACCACATACATAGACACAAAAAAGCGTAAAACCAGACACACACACAAAAGCACATACAGATACACACATGCACGTGTGTATCTGTATGTGCATAAATACATACACTCACACAGTCGCACACATACAGACACACATGCAAGCTCAAACACAGACATACACAATCAATACAATACAATACACCGACACACCAATGCAAACAGTATAGACACATAGACATAAGGATGCACAGACACATGCAAGACAGACACACGCATATTTTCTCTACACATACACGTGCACACTTGCATATACACTCACATACACACGCATACACGCACACACATAGATATGTCAAGAGACAACAATAACAGCGATGTATTTGGTTCATTTATCTATCGCAAATTGCTCTATCAAAACGCTGCAGTAGTAGCTAGATGGCGGGCCTAAATAATAGCAGATTGATAGTATTAAATGTACCTTCAACTTTCAGGTTAATCACTAGTTCTTAAAGATCGCAGCAACAGCTTGACAGACTTGAACAGCTTGTTGCAACTGAACAAAGTTCACCTGAATGAACTGGCTTATCTGCAACATTTTGAAAAATATTTGCGGAGCTATGATGATAGTTCTAACAATCGTAACACAGACTCACGCACAGACTCACGCACAGAAAGACAACCGCATGCACAGACACACATACAGACACATATACACACACAGACAGCTGCACACACAGACACACACACAACCAAAAATGCAAACAAAGACATAGCAAAACACTAAAAAAGCACACAAATTCACACACAACAACCGCAAAAAAGGACACAAAGGAAACGCCAGCAAACGCCAATACAAAAAAATTAACAGTGAAACACGTGTGAACACAGACCCAGCAAACATACACAAAGAGCATGCATCACCACGCACTACTCACACACACACCCTTACATGAAGATCACTAGATCAATATTTTAAAAAGATTCATGATTACATAATCTATACTTTTAAGAAGTATCTAACACGC
>NW_027045272.1:0-18340 GCF_963576615.1 Watersipora subatra
TTTGGAAAGGACCCTGCAACATATGTGAGGGGGTGAAAAAACTCGAATTTTGGGTGGTCGAAAAGGAAGCCCAAATGAGCTCAGTAAGGCCGAAACGTCGACTAGCGTTTTTCGACTGGACCACGATCGGGTTCGGGAGACGAGTATCTCTCTGTGCAATGGTTTTCCTGCCTAGCATAGGATCCGCAGAAGAATGGTACATAGTGCCCTCCGATCGCGGGTAAGTTCGAAAACGTGGTGACGCTCGGTTGAGCTGATTGCGAATGAAGTGCTCCTTTCTGTACCTGTGCACCCGGGACGACGGCGACAAGTCGATTCCCTCAAATTTGCGGATCTCTGATCCAGCCAAGCAAAGTTAGTATCGGCATCTGCGCCAGCGCGTTGCGAGATACAAGGAAAAATAGGACGTGCTTGATTTTACACGTCGACCTGCGATCGGGAGAGTTGATTTCACGAAACAATATCTTGTTTAAGGTGACGATCCCCGGTCCATCTCGAGTGGGCGAGCTTGACGGTGCAAGTTCTGATGCCGGCTGCGGCGACGGGAGACTCGGCACTTTGCTTTTGTCTCTCAGTCGGTCACATGTCTGGCGCAAAATAAGTGCGAGAGGACGAATCGATAACGGTTCGAGCGATAATTTTGTGCAGAGTCTGAAGGCACGATCGATGCGCGGCGAAAAATACTCCAAGAAATCGTATCGACGATCGGTCCTCGGGCCGACAGTAGATGTTGATTTTTGGTCAGTAAATTTCGGCACGATTCGAAAACAGACGACGACGGCATTCCTGCTAATAACAAGCACGGAAGCCGAAACGACCGGCCCGGTCGGAAAACTCAGCAACCGCTTCAGCTGCGGCGGCTCTTGAATGCAGAAGAGGGGGCGCTATGCCGAAAAGGCTGCTGCTCCTCCTACTAATGCAGCAAAGTTGCCCGCGTAAGCACGCTGATCATCGCACGCGGTTTCCGATTGACGGGCGTTCGGAATAGAATAGGGAATTGTGGTTGATCCTGCCACTTCTGTGAACTAGCGTTCCGGATTAAGCCATGCGAGTGTAAGCTCAAGACCCCTCGAGGGTCGAAGCCGCAGACGGCTCCGTACAAGATAGCTAATCTACGGTCCGATCATCTTACGGATATCTCTGGGAAAGCTAGAGCCAATACGTGCAAACTAAAGCCTCCCTCGGGAGGTGCAGTTATCGGTCTGGATCTGGTCGGCTCGCGCCGGCCTTCAGGTGACTCTAGATAACACTGCTGACCGCGAGTAAAATCGTCGGCGTGGACCACGAAGCTATCACCCATCAGTTTGTCGGTAAGGTAGAGGCTTACCGAGACGGTCACGGGTACGGGGAATCAGGGTTCGATTCCGGAGAGTATGCCTGAGAGAAGGCAGCCCTTGCTACGGCACCCAGCAGGCGCGAAAATTTGTCAATGTTCGAATGAATGAACGAGCGAGAACGTATGGCCGGACAGGGCACAGAGTGCTCGTGTCACGGCGATGAGGGGAGTCCTAACCGCTCCTCGATAACCACTGGAGGGCAAGCCTGGTGCCAGCAGCCGCGGTAATTCCAGCTCCGGAAGCTCACGGGATCATTGCTGAGACTAAAACGTCCGTAGTCGGAACCATCTGTCGCCGGCTTCCGCTCGGCCCGCCTTCGCGGCGGTCGTGCGGTTCCGGCGGCGACGACCGCTCGTGTGCGCGCATCCGCGCGCCGCGTCGGTCCGCGTCCGTGACCCAAACCAAGTGATCAAGGCGGGCTCGTGCCCGATGGTTTTGCATGGAATCGTGGAACGGGACCTGCGCTCGCGACGATCCACGAGCGCAGGTGACGATCAATGGGAGCAGTCGGAGTCGAGGGAACTGCGGGGCGAGGGGTAAAATCTGATGAGCCTCGCAAGACCACCGAAAGCGAAGGCACTCGACTAGACTGTTTCCGTCGATAAAGGACCGAAGCCACCTTAGTGAACCGGATTAGATACCCGGGTAGCGGTGCGCCCCAAACTATGCCGACCGGCCGAACGCTCCGCCAACTCCCGTTGCGAGTGTTCGGTCAGAGGAAGCTAGAGTTAATTCGCTTCTGGGAGATTATGGTTGCAAAGCTGAAACTTAAAGGAATTGACGGAAGGGCACCATCAGGTCTGGATTGTGCGGCTTAATTGGATTCAACGCCCGACACCCCACCAGGACAGGAGCGCTCGATGAAGCACCGGCCGAATACCTCTGCCGATGAGCGTGCAGGTGGTGCATGGCCGCCGTAGTTCGTGAGGTGACTTGTCTGGTTAATTCCGACAACGAACGCAACCGCTTTGCTCTACTATTCGGCGAACGGGCGACCGCTCGTCGAAAACTGGAGCAGACACGTCGCTCGGAGGGCCATGCCCAAGGCGAAGGAAGCTACGGCGATGGCAGGTCTGTGATGCCCCTAGACGCCCTGGATCGCACGCGCAATACAATGCCGACCCAAGCGCGCAAGTCAACCCGAAAGGGTGCACAAATCGCACGAAAAGTCGGCACAGTCGGGATCGAGGATTGAAACTATTTCTCGTGAACGGGGAACACCTCGTAGCGGCGTGTCATAAACGCGCCGCGAATACGTCCCTGTCCTTTGTACACACCGCCCGTCGCTACAGCCAATGCCGTGTCGGCGCCAAGAGGCCGGACGCGTGGGGACCCGTTCCCGCGCGAAAAGTCCCTGAGCGTCGATGCGAGGAGGGTGTAAAAGTCGTAACAAGGTATCTGTATGAGAACCTGCAGATGGATTCTTTACACACCATACCGGTGCGCACTGCGCGGGCCGGGTCGGATTAATTTCCGACAAAGGGAAAGGGGACGCGCCGTGGGGAGTGCGCGGGCAAAGGACTTCGCGTTCGTGCCCGCAGCTCCCCATCGCTCTCCTTCCTACTCGGGGATTGCACTCGCCAGCGGGTGCATTCTCCTAGGCGCGCGATACCGCGAACACAGACGATCCGAGTACTAAGGGTGCTGCTGCGCGTTCGTCGATCGGGATTAGGGAAGGATCCGACGCGCACCGCTGTCGCATGCAAAAACGACGAGATGCGATCGGATTTCTTTCTCTAATATACAACACCCGTCGTCGTACTACAATCCGCAGCAGCACTATACTACTTCTCATCGTCGTGTAGTGGTCGGGCGAAACTACGAACGAAATCGGGCTATTGTCGCGCACTAGAAGCGACGGTGACGACGCGGGTTCCCCGATCTAACGCACGGGGACGGAAGACCGAGAAGAGCGAAGTGGTCGCCCCGTCGTCTACCACGAGGTTGCGCCCGCAACCGAATTCTGAATTTTAGCGGGGGTCGCGTGCCGCGAGGGGCGCGGCTCTCCAAACGGGAGTGCTACGCGCGGACCGCCGAGGGTGGCGAGCGCAGTCCGACGACGAGTCGCGGACCGAAAAGGAGTGGCGTCGAGGGAGGTGACCGCGTAGGGAGCCGGGGAACCGGGGACCGAGGGAAGCCGACGGAAGACGCAACCGCAACGATGGACCACTCGGATCGCGAGCCTTGGAAGGACGCAGCCAGCTGCGAAAAGAGGCGGGACACGCTCCCGTCATCGAACGCCTTCTCTCCTAAAGCTCACAGCGGCGGCTCCCGCGCGGAGCCGTCGGCTGCTCTCGAGCGCCTACGGAAACACACTTTCTGTCAACAGCAGTTGGAGCGCGGTCGATCGACGGCGCGGAGACGCGAGGCGGGCCGGGAGCGATCCGGCCGCGGCGTCGAAGTCGGAGGTAAGCTGGGTCGCGCGAGCGGCCGAGCGCGCCTCGGCAAAGCGTGCGTCCGGCGCGTTCCCGCACAGCGTAGGCGGGGCGCGGGATCGGGCGCGGTGGCGACGGGGAGTCTCGCGGCACGCCGCGTGCTCGTCCCAACAGGTGGAGTCGAGGGGGCGCGGAGGCGCATTCGGAACGGGGAGAGCCGCGCGGTCAGCGCGTCGACGCGGGACAGCACAGTTGGGCGACGACCAGGGAAGAGTCGATCGCGTCCCGAAACAGGCGTCGGCGGAGCTGGGCACCGCGAAGGGGCGCTCCGCGAGATCGATCCGAAGCGCGGCCGGGCCACCCGGACGGGGACGAGCGGGCGTGCGAGGCGACGCGGAGCCGAGGAGGCAGCGCGGAGCGGACGAATCCCGTCGGCGGGAGGGGGCCGCTCCGACCGTGGCATCCGGGAGCAGCAGGGTACCCCGAGAACTTAAACATATCATTATCGGGAGCAAGAGAAACCAACCGGGAGGTCCCGAGTAGTGGCGAACGAAAAGGATGGAGTCCGACGTCGAATCCGGGGTCCCGCGGGGGGCCGCGGAGTTGTGACGAGGGGGAGCCGGGCGCGCGTCGCCGGGGACCAAGACGACTGGAAGGTCGCCATTGGCCGCGGAGAGTTAGAGCCTCGTGGGTCTCCGACGGCGCGGGCGGACGGCCCTCCGAGCGCGAGTAAGCCTGCCTTGTAGCGCAGGCCGAAGGCGGCAGGGGAGGCCCTGCCAAGACTGATCACGGCGCGATTCCGATAGCGAACTAAGCGTACCGCGAGGGAACGTCGAAAAGAACTCTGGAGAGAGAGTGAAAGAGCACGCGAAATCGTTGCGGCGGAAGCGCGTCGGCAACCGCGCCGCGGGGTTCGCCTCGCGGCGGCGGAGGGCGCGATCGGTGGATCGCGTCCGGGGAGCGAGTGCTCCGGGGTCGCGCGCGTCGCGGCCCGCCCGGTCCCTGGGGGCCGGGTTCCGCCGAGGGTGCGCCGACGCGACCCGTCTCGAAACACGGACCACGGAGCCGTTGGCCGCGGGCGAGACGACCGTCCGGGAAAGGCGGACGTCGGAGGGAAGCCGAAGGGGGGCCGCCTGCGGGCGGCGCTCCGGCCACCGCGCCGGCCCTGGGGTCGGCGGCAGTGGCGCCGCGATCGGCCGGTCCGGTCGCGGGGCGAGTCCGCGGCATCGAACCCGATAGGTAGTGAACTATGCCTGAACAGGACGAAGCCTGGCTAACGCTCGGTGGAGGTCCGTCGCGGTTCTGACGTGCAAATCGATCGCCGGATTTGGGCATAGGGGCGAAAGACCAATCGAACTGCCTAGTAGCTGGTTCCACCCGAATGGTCTCTCAGGACTGCCGGCGCACGGACCACCGGCATCGGTCGCCGTAGAGCAACGTTCCGGGTTCACGGGGCCGCGCGGTCGCCGCACCCTGGACGAACTGCGAAGGCGATCGGACGTGCGCCCCGCCGTTCGCAGCGGCGGGGCGCGAGGAACGGGGTGCGCCGAGTCGGCGCGGGTCGGTAAGCGACTTGCGCTATGCGGGATCAACCGCCAGCGGACGTGAGGTGCCCAGCGACCGAAAATCGGACACCATGAAGAGCGTCGGGCGATGGAGACAGTCGGGATGTGGCCACAGAAGTCGGCATCATCTGCGGAGTGTGTAACAACTCACCGATCTAATCGTGCGGCCTCGAAAATGGATGGCGCTTGATCGGTCGACCGATCGTCCGCCGCCGGGTCGGAGCGCGCGCTGCGGCGTCGCGACGACTGGCCCGGCGGGTAGGGTGGCGACGCGGTCAGCGCGGAAGGTCGTCCGCGAGGGCGGCTGGAGCGACCGCGTGCGCTTATCGTGGTGGCAGTAGCTTGAACTTCGGTGGAACCCGGAGGGCCGTAGTGGAGAAGGTTTCCGATCGATCGGCGAACGAGATCGGGTCAGTCGCTCCCGAGTCGAGGACGCAGGTCCCCACGGAGTGCTTCGCGAGAAGCGCGCGACGAAAGGGCAGCCGGCCAACATTCCGGCACCTCGCCGTCCCGAGCGAAGCGGCGCCAGGGCGCCCCGCCCGCCGGTCCGCCGGGGGGAGGGGCGTCCGCCGCGGAGCGGACCGTCGGCAACGGCTTCCGGTCCGAAGACGTTTCCCGTTGCACCGGCGTCGGTTCTCGGACGACGTTAAGGCGAACGGGCGCAGGAGTCGGGTCGTCCGCAGAATGCGCTCGCTTCGGCGAAAAGGGCCGCATCTCTCGCGGCCTTCGGTCGCGACGGGGAACCCGTGAAAATTCGGACGGGCGGAACGCGCGGACGGCGAGAGCGTACCGAGAACCGCATCAGGTCTCCGAGGTGAGCAGCCTCTGGCCGAACGGCAGAAAGCGGGCTAGGGAATTCGGCAAAATGGATCCGTACCTTCGGTACAAGGATTGACTCTGCGGGTCGGGCTTTCCGGTCGCGTTGCGAGGTGCGCCGCGTGGGGGCGCGCGCCGTCGGTCCAGCGATGGGCGGGCGGGGCGCGCTGCCGGGCGGCGTTCCGAGAGCGGGATTCCGGCCCCGCGCGCGTCGCTCTCGGGGGGCGCGCGCGGGTCGGGCAACGGTTTGCTGCGAGCGGCCGACGCAGAGCTGTCACTGACCAGGCTGACCGGACAGTTTAATCGAAACGCAGCGCCCAGCCAATCTCAGTCGACCAGTACTGGGCGTGAGTTCTGCTCGGTGCTAGTAATGTCACGGTGGGGAAATTCACTCAAGCACTAGTTAACAGCAGGAGTAACTATGACTCGTTTAAGGTAGCGAAATACCTTGTCGTATAATTGACGACGCGCATGAATGGATTAACCAGGTCAGCACTGTCCCAGTCCGGTCGCCGGCGAACCCACAGTCGGGGGAATGGGCCCGACGGGTACAGCGGGGAAAGAAGACCCTGTTGAGCTTCACTTCAGCCGCCGCCTGCATTCGATCTCCGAGGGCGTAGTCTAGGAGGGAGCGGCGCCCCGCGCGCCGCGCCGTTGAAAAACCTCTACCGCGGTCGGTCGAGCGCTAACCCGGTGACCGGGTGGCCGGCGCGCACGTCCCCCCCTCGCGGGGCGGGGCGCGCGCGCCGTCGGTACACGAGTCGAAGGCGACGCGGCGGCCTCGCGCCGTCGCGGTCCGACCGAACTGTGCCGGGGACAAGTGGCGGTAGGAAGTTTGGCTGGGGCGGTACGACTCGAAAAGTGTGACCGAGTCGACCAGTGTCGGTCTCAGCGGGGACGGAAACCTCGCGTCGCGTTCAAGGACAAATGACCGTCTGATCGAGCGCTGCAGCGATGCGCTCGGGCTGGAAACAGCGGCCTAGCGAGCTCGGAGTCGCGCCAGGTCTCGGTGCTCCGAGTGTCGGAAAAGTTACCACAGGGATAACTGGCTTGTGGCAGCTTAGCGTTCTGAGCGACGCTGCTTTTTGATCCTTCGATGTCGGCTCTTCCTATCCTGGCAATGCACAAGTTGCCAATGGTGAGACTGTTCGCCTCCAAACAGGGAACGTGAGCTGGGTTTAGACCGTCGTGAGACAGGTTAGTTTTATCCTACTGTAGGTGGTCGTCCCGACGGCAGATCCGTTTAGTACGAGAGGAACGTCGGGTCATCGCCGATCGCTCCGGAGTCGGTCGAGCGGCCGGGCTCCAAAGCGAAGCGATGGGGATAAGGACTGATGGCCTCTGAAGTCCGAAGCCCCGCCGAGTGAGCGGACGACTGTGCGGCTAGTTCCGCTGCGTTCGTGCGCGTCGTCCGACGACAGCGACAACCACAGAGGCGTCGGCCACGCGCCGCGCCCACGGCTGCGAGTGCCGCGTGCACTCGGCGACCGCCGAACGAACGATCGCCCGTAAACGACGGGAGAGTCTCGGTGCCGTAAGACGATGAGTTTTCGAACGAGCGTCTGAAGCTTATCCGGAGACGACGGATCTCTGTTGTTGCTTCGTCCGCGCGCGCCACCACGGTGCTGCGGCGACAGCGCGCGACCGTTGTCAGCGAGCGCCACCAGGGAACGTTTGCGACGCGCGAGCGGTGGATTAGCACAGCTCTCGGTGCCGATGGCTTCGAGCGCGACGACTGCCCCTCCCTCCGTGCCTGAACTCCCCGTGACGGTAGCTTGTCTGCTCGGTCCCGGCAGTCCTGTGCGAGCACCAGCAAAGTTTGCTGGTTCTCTCGCATCGGACCCGGTTCCTTTGTCACGAATTGACCTTTTGGAAAAGAAATTTATCTTGACACGCATAACAGTGTTAATATCACCAACAACCCTCTCGTTAATAAAGCAACCGTCCATCTATCGTCGCATCCTCCTCCTCTGAAAATAATTCTCGAAAGCACCAATCCTATCTATCTACCTATCTTCTTAACTGTCGTATTAAAGCTGGTTGAGCTTTCCTTTAAACTACTGCTGCTGCTGGCCCGAGAAGGTAAATTACTCACTACTACTACTCCGTGAATAAACCGGTTGCCGGACGACGCCCTGCTCGTACAATGTGGAGGAGGAGGAGGAGGAGGAGGAGGAGGACTCAAATTTACCTTACCTATGCGGCGGAGGTGGTGGAATACAAAAATTAGACGACGACGACGATCGTGGCTGGTGTTTCTCCTTCTCGTCTCGTCCATTGAGTATTTGTTCCAGCACCCGCCGATGATCACTTTCTTTAAGCTCTGCTCATCACACTAGTCCTCGCCTCCTCCTCCTCCTCGACACTTCTCTTTGTATAGTTTGAATTTCGCAAAGCATCTCTGGCCGAGGAGATATATCCCCCGAATTCTGTCCTCGCTTCGATTCGGACGCAAAATGGGCCTCAAATCGCGATTCTGACGTACAAAATGCAAAAAAATCCATTGAAAACGCCATTCCCGGATCGATTTATCCATTTTCTTCCATTTTTTTGCTAGAATTCCATGCTCTCGCGAAACTGAAATCGCCATTGTGCTTTTCAATATACTTAATATTAATCTCAAAAATTCTTCGATCTGCTCGAGATCGGCAACCTAAAGCAGCGATCTTGGGCACTTTTACACGTCAAATTTGCTCTAAAATCGCGATTTTAGACTAAAAATTGTCCGAAACTGCATATTGGCATCGGAATTTAAAAAATAATCCGTTCTCATCTTCGCCGCCGCCGCCGCCGCCTTTTAGACAGAAAGCCCTCTTTCCGTCTCTTCCAAAAATCCCACCCGATTCCCACTCTGTCGCGCTTTAAATCACAAAATGGGCCTCAAATCGCGATTTTGACGTCCAAAATGCAAAATAATCCACTCAAAACGCCATCCCGTCTTCGATTCGTTCATTTTCCTCCGTTTTTCCACTTGAATTCCAAGCTCTCGGGAAAGTGAAATCGCCATTGAGCTTTTTAATATACTTTATATTGATCGCATAAAATCTTCGATCTACTCGCGATCGCCAACTCGGAGCGAGTTTTGGCACTTTTATACGTCAAATCGGCTCTAAAATCGCGATTTTAGACTTAGACTTGTCCGAAACTGCATATTGGCATCGGAATTTGAAAATATTGACTTTTTCACCATCGCGTTGACAGAAAGCTTCTTTTCGATGTTCGCAAAAAAGCACCCCGATTCGGGTTCTGTCGCGCTTTAAATCACAAAAATGAGCTTTAAATCGCAATTTTAGGCAATATTATGCCCGATAATGCATTTGAAAAGCGAAATTGAAAGCAATCCTGTTCTCTTCAACGCGCGTCAGAAAATTCCAAATTTATGTTTTCCAAAAAGCACCCCGATTCGCTATCTGTCGCACTTTAAATCCCAAAAATGAGCTTTAAATCGCAATTTTAGGCAATATTATGCCCGATAATGCATTTGAAAAGCGAAATTGAAAGCAATCCTGTTCTCTTCAACGCGCGTCAGAAAACTCCAAATTTATGTTTTCCAAAAAGCACCTCGATTCGCTATCTGTCGCACTTTAAATGCCAAAAATGGGCCTCAAAAAGCGATTTTAAACTAAGTAATGTCCAAAAATGCATTTGAAATGTGAAAATTGAAGACAATCCTGTTCTCTTCAACGCGCGCTCGAAAACTCCAAATTTATGTTTTCCAAAAAGCACCCCGATTCGCTATCTGTCGCACTTTAAATCCCAAAAATGAGCTTTAAATCGCAATTTTAGGCAATATTATGCCCGATAATGCATTTGAAAAGCGAAATTGAAAGCAATCCTGTTCTCTTCAACGCGCGCCAGCAAACTCCAAATTTATGTTTTCCAAAAAGCACCCCGATTCGCTATCTGTCGCACTTTAAATCCCAAAAATGAGCTTTAAATCGCAATTTTAGGCAATATTATGCCCGATAATGCATTTGAAAAGAGAAATTGAAAGCAATCCTGTTCTCTTCAACGCGCGTCAGAAAATTCCAAATTTATGTTTTCCAAAAAGCACCCCGATTCGCTATCTGTCGCACTTTAAATCCCAAAAATGAGCTTTAAATCGCAATTTTAGACTAATTTATGCCCGATAATGTATTTGAAAAGTGAAAATTGAAGACAATCCTGCTCTCTTCAGCGCGCGCTCGAAAACAACAGATTGATGTTCTCAAAAAGGGGCCCGATTCCCTCTTCTTCGCGTTTTAAATTACAGAATGTGCATCAAATTGCGATTCTGACGTCCAGAATACAAAAGAATCAACTCAAATCACCATCCCAGCTCCGATTTTAGTATCGATTAAAATGAACAAAAAATAGCCTTCTTATGGCAAGACGAAATATTGCTTCACTGTCTGGGTCTCGCATCCAGGCAAAAAATTGCCTACTCCCTGGAAGGCAAATTTCCCCTCCCCAACACCGGTCCCCTCTAGGCAAAAAATTGCCTACTCCCTGGAAGGCAAATTTCCCCTCCCCAACACCGGTCCCCTCTAGGCAAAAAATTGCCTACTCCCTGGAAGGCAAATTTCCCCTCCCCAACACCGGTCCCCTCTAGGCAAAAAATTGCCTACTCCCTGGAAGGCAAATTTCCCCTCCCCAACGCCGGTCCCCTCTAGGCAAAAAATTGCCTACTCCCTGGAAGGCAAATTTCCCCTCCCCAACGCCGGTCCCCTCTAGGCAAAAAATTGCCTACTCCCTGGAAGGCAAATTTCCCCTCCCCAACACCGGTCCCCTCTAGGCAAAAAATTGCCTACTCCCTGGAAAGCAAATTTCCCCTCCCCAACACCGGTCCCCTCTAGGCAAAAAATTGCCTACTCCCTAGAAGGCAAATTTCCCGTCCCCGCAAATGCGCCCAAGGACCAGGCACCGGGTGCCTAGTGCCTCTCCGAATTTTCGGAGCCGATCGGGCGAGCAGCGGGGCGCCTCGAAATTTGGCCAACTCAGTGTCCTTTTGGAAGGGTGCGAAAAGGGGTAGAAAAAATTTTACCTTTTGGAAAGGACCCTGCAACATATGTGAGGGGGTGAAAAAACTCGAATTTTGGGTGGTCGAAAAGGAAGCCCAAATGAGCTCAGTAAGGCCGAAACGTCGACTAGCGTTTTTCGACTGGACCACGATCGGGTTCGGGAGACGAGTATCTCTCTGTGCAATGGTTTTCCTGCCTAGCATAGGATCCGCAGAAGAATGGTACATAGTGCCCTCCGATCGCGGGTAAGTTCGAAAACGTGGTGACGCTCGGTTGAGCTGATTGCGAATGAAGTGCTCCTTTCTGTACCTGTGCACCCGGGACGACGGCGACAAGTCGATTCCCTCAAATTTGCGGATCTCTGATCCAGCCAAGCAAAGTTAGTATCGGCATCTGCGCCAGCGCGTTGCGAGATACAAGGAAAAATAGGACGTGCTTGATTTTACACGTCGACCTGCGATCGGGAGAGTTGATTTCACGAAACAATATCTTGTTTAAGGTGACGATCCCCGGTCCATCTCGAGTGGGCGAGCTTGACGGTGCAAGTTCTGATGCCGGCTGCGGCGACGGGAGACTCGGCACTTTGCTTTTGTCTCTCAGTCGGTCACATGTCTGGCGCAAAATAAGTGCGAGAGGACGAATCGATAACGGTTCGAGCGATAATTTTGTGCAGAGTCTGAAGGCACGATCGATGCGCGGCGAAAAATACTCCAAGAAATCGTATCGACGATCGGTCCTCGGGCCGACAGTAGATGTTGATTTTTGGTCAGTAAATTTCGGCACGATTCGAAAACAGACGACGACGGCATTCCTGCTAATAACAAGCACGGAAGCCGAAACGACCGGCCCGGTCGGAAAACTCAGCAACCGCTTCAGCTGCGGCGGCTCTTGAATGCAGAAGAGGGGGCGCTATGCCGAAAAGGCTGCTGCTCCTCCTACTAATGCAGCAAAGTTGCCCGCGTAAGCACGCTGATCATCGCACGCGGTTTCCGATTGACGGGCGTTCGGAATAGAATAGGGAATTGTGGTTGATCCTGCCACTTCTGTGAACTAGCGTTCCGGATTAAGCCATGCGAGTGTAAGCTCAAGACCCCTCGAGGGTCGAAGCCGCAGACGGCTCCGTACAAGATAGCTAATCTACGGTCCGATCATCTTACGGATATCTCTGGGAAAGCTAGAGCCAATACGTGCAAACTAAAGCCTCCCTCGGGAGGTGCAGTTATCGGTCTGGATCTGGTCGGCTCGCGCCGGCCTTCAGGTGACTCTAGATAACACTGCTGACCGCGAGTAAAATCGTCGGCGTGGACCACGAAGCTATCACCCATCAGTTTGTCGGTAAGGTAGAGGCTTACCGAGACGGTCACGGGTACGGGGAATCAGGGTTCGATTCCGGAGAGTATGCCTGAGAGAAGGCAGCCCTTGCTACGGCACCCAGCAGGCGCGAAAATTTGTCAATGTTCGAATGAATGAACGAGCGAGAACGTATGGCCGGACAGGGCACAGAGTGCTCGTGTCACGGCGATGAGGGGAGTCCTAACCGCTCCTCGATAACCACTGGAGGGCAAGCCTGGTGCCAGCAGCCGCGGTAATTCCAGCTCCGGAAGCTCACGGGATCATTGCTGAGACTAAAACGTCCGTAGTCGGAACCATCTGTCGCCGGCTTCCGCTCGGCCCGCCTTCGCGGCGGTCGTGCGGTTCCGGCGGCGACGACCGCTCGTGTGCGCGCATCCGCGCGCCGCGTCGGTCCGCGTCCGTGACCCAAACCAAGTGATCAAGGCGGGCTCGTGCCCGATGGTTTTGCATGGAATCGTGGAACGGGACCTGCGCTCGCGACGATCCACGAGCGCAGGTGACGATCAATGGGAGCAGTCGGAGTCGAGGGAACTGCGGGGCGAGGGGTAAAATCTGATGAGCCTCGCAAGACCACCGAAAGCGAAGGCACTCGACTAGACTGTTTCCGTCGATAAAGGACCGAAGCCACCTTAGTGAACCGGATTAGATACCCGGGTAGCGGTGCGCCCCAAACTATGCCGACCGGCCGAACGCTCCGCCAACTCCCGTTGCGAGTGTTCGGTCAGAGGAAGCTAGAGTTAATTCGCTTCTGGGAGATTATGGTTGCAAAGCTGAAACTTAAAGGAATTGACGGAAGGGCACCATCAGGTCTGGATTGTGCGGCTTAATTGGATTCAACGCCCGACACCCCACCAGGACAGGAGCGCTCGATGAAGCACCGGCCGAATACCTCTGCCGATGAGCGTGCAGGTGGTGCATGGCCGCCGTAGTTCGTGAGGTGACTTGTCTGGTTAATTCCGACAACGAACGCAACCGCTTTGCTCTACTATTCGGCGAACGGGCGACCGCTCGTCGAAAACTGGAGCAGACACGTCGCTCGGAGGGCCATGCCCAAGGCGAAGGAAGCTACGGCGATGGCAGGTCTGTGATGCCCCTAGACGCCCTGGATCGCACGCGCAATACAATGCCGACCCAAGCGCGCAAGTCAACCCGAAAGGGTGCACAAATCGCACGAAAAGTCGGCACAGTCGGGATCGAGGATTGAAACTATTTCTCGTGAACGGGGAACACCTCGTAGCGGCGTGTCATAAACGCGCCGCGAATACGTCCCTGTCCTTTGTACACACCGCCCGTCGCTACAGCCAATGCCGTGTCGGCGCCAAGAGGCCGGACGCGTGGGGACCCGTTCCCGCGCGAAAAGTCCCTGAGCGTCGATGCGAGGAGGGTGTAAAAGTCGTAACAAGGTATCTGTATGAGAACCTGCAGATGGATTCTTTACACACCATACCGGTGCGCACTGCGCGGGCCGGGTCGGATTAATTTCCGACAAAGGGAAAGGGGACGCGCCGTGGGGAGTGCGCGGGCAAAGGACTTCGCGTTCGTGCCCGCAGCTCCCCATCGCTCTCCTTCCTACTCGGGGATTGCACTCGCCAGCGGGTGCATTCTCCTAGGCGCGCGATACCGCGAACACAGACGATCCGAGTACTAAGGGTGCTGCTGCGCGTTCGTCGATCGGGATTAGGGAAGGATCCGACGCGCACCGCTGTCGCATGCAAAAACGACGAGATGCGATCGGATTTCTTTCTCTAATATACAACACCCGTCGTCGTACTACAATCCGCAGCAGCACTATACTACTTCTCATCGTCGTGTAGTGGTCGGGCGAAACTACGAACGAAATCGGGCTATTGTCGCGCACTAGAAGCGACGGTGACGACGCGGGTTCCCCGATCTAACGCACGGGGACGGAAGACCGAGAAGAGCGAAGTGGTCGCCCCGTCGTCTACCACGAGGTTGCGCCCGCAACCGAATTCTGAATTTTAGCGGGGGTCGCGTGCCGCGAGGGGCGCGGCTCTCCAAACGGGAGTGCTACGCGCGGACCGCCGAGGGTGGCGAGCGCAGTCCGACGACGAGTCGCGGACCGAAAAGGAGTGGCGTCGAGGGAGGTGACCGCGTAGGGAGCCGGGGAACCGGGGACCGAGGGAAGCCGACGGAAGACGCAACCGCAACGATGGACCACTCGGATCGCGAGCCTTGGAAGGACGCAGCCAGCTGCGAAAAGAGGCGGGACACGCTCCCGTCATCGAACGCCTTCTCTCCTAAAGCTCACAGCGGCGGCTCCCGCGCGGAGCCGTCGGCTGCTCTCGAGCGCCTACGGAAACACACTTTCTGTCAACAGCAGTTGGAGCGCGGTCGATCGACGGCGCGGAGACGCGAGGCGGGCCGGGAGCGATCCGGCCGCGGCGTCGAAGTCGGAGGTAAGCTGGGTCGCGCGAGCGGCCGAGCGCGCCTCGGCAAAGCGTGCGTCCGGCGCGTTCCCGCACAGCGTAGGCGGGGCGCGGGATCGGGCGCGGTGGCGACGGGGAGTCTCGCGGCACGCCGCGTGCTCGTCCCAACAGGTGGAGTCGAGGGGGCGCGGAGGCGCATTCGGAACGGGGAGAGCCGCGCGGTCAGCGCGTCGACGCGGGACAGCACAGTTGGGCGACGACCAGGGAAGAGTCGATCGCGTCCCGAAACAGGCGTCGGCGGAGCTGGGCACCGCGAAGGGGCGCTCCGCGAGATCGATCCGAAGCGCGGCCGGGCCACCCGGACGGGGACGAGCGGGCGTGCGAGGCGACGCGGAGCCGAGGAGGCAGCGCGGAGCGGACGAATCCCGTCGGCGGGAGGGGGCCGCTCCGACCGTGGCATCCGGGAGCAGCAGGGTACCCCGAGAACTTAAACATATCATTATCGGGAGCAAGAGAAACCAACCGGGAGGTCCCGAGTAGTGGCGAACGAAAAGGATGGAGTCCGACGTCGAATCCGGGGTCCCGCGGGGGGCCGCGGAGTTGTGACGAGGGGGAGCCGGGCGCGCGTCGCCGGGGACCAAGACGACTGGAAGGTCGCCATTGGCCGCGGAGAGTTAGAGCCTCGTGGGTCTCCGACGGCGCGGGCGGACGGCCCTCCGAGCGCGAGTAAGCCTGCCTTGTAGCGCAGGCCGAAGGCGGCAGGGGAGGCCCTGCCAAGACTGATCACGGCGCGATTCCGATAGCGAACTAAGCGTACCGCGAGGGAACGTCGAAAAGAACTCTGGAGAGAGAGTGAAAGAGCACGCGAAATCGTTGCGGCGGAAGCGCGTCGGCAACCGCGCCGCGGGGTTCGCCTCGCGGCGGCGGAGGGCGCGATCGGTGGATCGCGTCCGGGGAGCGAGTGCTCCGGGGTCGCGCGCGTCGCGGCCCGCCCGGTCCCTGGGGGCCGGGTTCCGCCGAGGGTGCGCCGACGCGACCCGTCTCGAAACACGGACCACGGAGCCGTTGGCCGCGGGCGAGACGACCGTCCGGGAAAGGCGGACGTCGGAGGGAAGCCGAAGGGGGGCCGCCTGCGGGCGGCGCTCCGGCCACCGCGCCGGCCCTGGGGTCGGCGGCAGTGGCGCCGCGATCGGCCGGTCCGGTCGCGGGGCGAGTCCGCGGCATCGAACCCGATAGGTAGTGAACTATGCCTGAACAGGACGAAGCCTGGCTAACGCTCGGTGGAGGTCCGTCGCGGTTCTGACGTGCAAATCGATCGCCGGATTTGGGCATAGGGGCGAAAGACCAATCGAACTGCCTAGTAGCTGGTTCCACCCGAATGGTCTCTCAGGACTGCCGGCGCACGGACCACCGGCATCGGTCGCCGTAGAGCAACGTTCCGGGTTCACGGGGCCGCGCGGTCGCCGCACCCTGGACGAACTGCGAAGGCGATCGGACGTGCGCCCCGCCGTTCGCAGCGGCGGGGCGCGAGGAACGGGGTGCGCCGAGTCGGCGCGGGTCGGTAAGCGACTTGCGCTATGCGGGATCAACCGCCAGCGGACGTGAGGTGCCCAGCGACCGAAAATCGGACACCATGAAGAGCGTCGGGCGATGGAGACAGTCGGGATGTGGCCACAGAAGTCGGCATCATCTGCGGAGTGTGTAACAACTCACCGATCTAATCGTGCGGCCTCGAAAATGGATGGCGCTTGATCGGTCGACCGATCGTCCGCCGCCGGGTCGGAGCGCGCGCTGCGGCGTCGCGACGACTGGCCCGGCGGGTAGGGTGGCGACGCGGTCAGCGCGGAAGGTCGTCCGCGAGGGCGGCTGGAGCGACCGCGTGCGCTTATCGTGGTGGCAGTAGCTTGAACTTCGGTGGAACCCGGAGGGCCGTAGTGGAGAAGGTTTCCGATCGATCGGCGAACGAGATCGGGTCAGTCGCTCCCGAGTCGAGGACGCAGGTCCCCACGGAGTGCTTCGCGAGAAGCGCGCGACGAAAGGGCAGCCGGCCAACATTCCGGCACCTCGCCGTCCCGAGCGAAGCGGCGCCAGGGCGCCCCGCCCGCCGGTCCGCCGGGGGGAGGGGCGTCCGCCGCGGAGCGGACCGTCGGCAACGGCTTCCGGTCCGAAGACGTTTCCCGTTGCACCGGCGTCGGTTCTCGGACGACGTTAAGGCGAACGGGCGCAGGAGTCGGGTCGTCCGCAGAATGCGCTCGCTTCGGCGAAAAGGGCCGCATCTCTCGCGGCCTTCGGTCGCGACGGGGAACCCGTGAAAATTCGGACGGGCGGAACGCGCGGACGGCGAGAGCGTACCGAGAACCGCATCAGGTCTCCGAGGTGAGCAGCCTCTGGCCGAACGGCAGAAAGCGGGCTAGGGAATTCGGCAAAATGGATCCGTACCTTCGGTACAAGGATTGACTCTGCGGGTCGGGCTTTCCGGTCGCGTTGCGAGGTGCGCCGCGTGGGGGCGCGCGCCGTCGGTCCAGCGATGGGCGGGCGGGGCGCGCTGCCGGGCGGCGTTCCGAGAGCGGGATTCCGGCCCCGCGCGCGTCGCTCTCGGGGGGCGCGCGCGGGTCGGGCAACGGTTTGCTGCGAGCGGCCGACGCAGAGCTGTCACTGACCAGGCTGACCGGACAGTTTAATCGAAACGCAGCGCCCAGCCAATCTCAGTCGACCAGTACTGGGCGTGAGTTCTGCTCGGTGCTAGTAATGTCACGGTGGGGAAATTCACTCAAGCACTAGTTAACAGCAGGAGTAACTATGACTCGTTTAAGGTAGCGAAATACCTTGTCGTATAATTGACGACGCGCATGAATGGATTAACCAGGTCAGCACTGTCCCAGTCCGGTCGCCGGCGAACCCACAGTCGGGGGAATGGGCCCGACGGGTACAGCGGGGAAAGAAGACCCTGTTGAGCTTCACTTCAGCCGCCGCCTGCATTCGATCTCCGAGGGCGTAGTCTAGGAGGGAGCGGCGCCCCGCGCGCCGCGCCGTTGAAAAACCTCTACCGCGGTCGGTCGAGCGCTAACCCGGTGACCGGGTGGCCGGCGCGCACGTCCCCCCCTCGCGGGGCGGGGCGCGCGCGCCGTCGGTACACGAGTCGAAGGCGACGCGGCGGCCTCGCGCCGTCGCGGTCCGACCGAACTGTGCCGGGGACAAGTGGCGGTAGGAAGTTTGGCTGGGGCGGTACGACTCGAAAAGTGTGACCGAGTCGACCAGTGTCGGTCTCAGCGGGGACGGAAACCTCGCGTCGCGTTCAAGGACAAATGACCGTCTGATCGAGCGCTGCAGCGATGCGCTCGGGCTGGAAACAGCGGCCTAGCGAGCTCGGAGTCGCGCCAGGTCTCGGTGCTCCGAGTGTCGGAAAAGTTACCACAGGGATAACTGGCTTGTGGCAGCTTAGCGTTCTGAGCGACGCTGCTTTTTGATCCTTCGATGTCGGCTCTTCCTATCCTGGCAATGCACAAG